>NW_008333371.1:1109397-1150137 GCF_000622305.1 Nannospalax galili | reverse complement strand
TCTGGTCAAATTGTATGTCCTTAAGCACCCAAAAGGGAAGTATAACCAAAGATCAAAGAGGCCAATAGAATTTCATAAGAGCATACATATATATAGCTAAGAGTTACTTGACAAACAGCAAAGCCAGACAGGCCTTACCTTCAGTAGAGTTGTTGGCCAGGATGGATAAAGGTTCTTCCAGATAGTAACCCAACATACTACTGGAAAAATGAACAGCAGACCCCAATTCTATCCAAAGGAATACTGACAATGGATTGCCGTAGATGAGGAACAGCTGATCCTCCTGGAACAGGGACCTCTGGCTGACTAGATTTACCAGAAGGGCAGATAGGGGGGAATGGATGGGGGTGCTGACAGGACAGTGGACAGTGGCAGGGATGGCAGAGTATGGAGGCTCTAGTGGGAGAGGAAGGCTCTCTATCTGACGAGTTTATATTCATGCTCAGATGCCAAGGAATTCAGAAAATAAGCAACTGTGACCAGTAATAGTCATGTATATAGAGATTAGAAATGCATGTGAAAACGTCTCAATGTCAATTGCCTTAAAATGAATTTTTTTGTATGAAACTATATTTTAACAACGAAGTGGAGATCTTTTATTAAATGTTAAAAGTTCATTTAATTTTATGTCTTATAGAGTTTATAATGAGTAAAAGATTGTATAAGCATAATAATTCATCTGTAAACCTAAAAATGTACAGCCAATTTTGAAAGAGATGTACCCTAGCTCAGAAAAACGTTATTGAATAGGTTAATGCTGTTGTAATGAAATGCTTCTTCTAATTAAAAATAAATAAATAAATTATAAACTAGTACTGACTTACTATTTCTTTTGTACCAGGTGCTACTGTTTAGATGACTTAAATGTATTACAAATATTTTTATATACAAAACATATTTGCATATATTAAATGATCAAAAGACTTTTCAAAATATAATTTCATTACAAATTAAAGGAATATGGTTGAAAGTAGTTTTCAGTTGTTAAAATATGTATGTATAATTTTATTGACATAACACTAATATCTATGTAAACAAATAGGAGGTTATTAAAAGTCATCATTCTATCAGGTTGATTGAAACATTCAGTATCCACTAATTACACCAGCAGGGTCACGATATGTAAAGCATTCTCTCACAAGCCCATGGGAATATAAGTGTTTCAATCACTCTGAGAGGAATGTGTAATGTGTAACAATTCCTAAATTGTTAATTACTTAGTACTCATTCTATAGTAAAGATATTAACTTTTTAATAAAACAGGAAACTACAATTCATCAATAATAAATATTTTAAATAAATTATGGTATAACACATAAAGAAAGGATAAGTGTTTAATATGGATAAGATTGTTATGATTTGAATACTTCACAGTATGTACATGTACCAAAAACATCATTTAATACCCTGTAAATGTGTACAGAAGTTAAAAATTAAAATTAAAATTATTTTTTAAAAAGTAGATGAGGAACAGCTGATCTTCCTAAAACAAAGCTCTCTAGATAGGCTGACTAGATTCAGCAGATGGACAAGCACTGGGAAGTAGCTAGGGGTGCTGACAACACAATGGACAGTAACAGGGATGACAGAGTATATGGGCTCTAGTGGGGGGAAGGGAAGGCTATGGGAGGGTGCCATTTGGGAAGTGGGTATATAGATGAATAAGATTGTTTGGGATGTTCTATATGATATAAACACACAAAAAAATCAACAAATAAAAATGAGTTATATTTGAGGAGGAAGCATAAAAATTTACTTCATGTTAATTAGTAGAGGTGATAAACATTACCACTGAAATCTACATTATGACTTTATATCCATACTCAAGTGCCAAGGATCCAAGTGTAACTGACTGTGACTAGTAATAATCAGATACATAGAGATTAGAGACGCATGTGCAAATGTCTGTTAGTAGCATTAAAAATGAGTCTTTCTATAGGAAAGAAATGGAGTTTTTTTTAAAGTTAAAAACTCATTCAATTTTGTGTCTTACAGGGTTTATACTGAGTTCAATATTGTATAATTGTGAACCTAAAAATTTACAGTCACTTTTGATAGAGATGTATCTTTGCTCTGGAAATTGTTTTTGAATATTTTAAAGCTGTAATGAAATGCTTCTTCTAATCATGTGGTTATTAAATAAACTTTTGAAAAAGTATGATACATCCAAGATACGTAAATGATGTGCCTATCAAAAACATTATAAATTTGAACTTCTGACATTAAATTTGATCTGAAAAATACAAAGCATGATGACATTTTATACATATATATGTACATATGTATGTGAAGAAACAAACATGTAAACCACCTAAAAATACCAGTTCTGTTCCAAAAATTAAAATTTATTTACCTGATGGTCTCATTGTGAGATGTCTTTACTTCCTTTTTCACTTTTCGTAGATCATTTAAAAAAAAAAAAAAAAAAAAAAACATCGTATTTACTTTTTAATTGTGAGAGATAGTTAAAACTATTTTTAGCAACAACCAACTAAACTCTCAACAAATAATGAAAATGAAGAAGAAATCAGTTTTTAGTTTCTAAAAATATGTACTCATACTTTTATACACATAATACTAGCTCCATAAATATGTGCTAAGAATAGGAAAAAAACAAATTTCTGAAGGTGAATTAAGAAAATACAGACAAGCTGAATAAATTGATGATGATAAGATGAATTTATAGCGTTGGCAAGGATCATTTCCAGAATATGGTTCCAGGCCCTTTTAGTTTAGTTTAGTTGTTTAGTTTAGTAAGAGAGTTTCTTCTGAGCCAAGTACAAGTGACCATAATACATGAACAGATTCAGGTTGTTTGAATGATGTGTCCCACTATGGAAACAATTACATGAAAATCCTACAGCCTCAAAACAAAAGAAGATCATAAATCAAGGCATTTATTAAATATATGTGTGGGGACATCAGGAAAATGGGTTTACAACAATGTGGGGGAATTTTTGCCATGGGTTTCAGATGTTAGCTGATTGCATTCTTAACTTTGTGATTTATGGAAGCTAGTGATCTGCTTAGTTAATACATTCAAAAAGGTCTTACTTGATGCTGGGTCAGAATCAGAGGTAATGTTAAATGGCTATTAAAGATTTTAAAGATAAGTCAAACTAATTTTAGCTCTTAATCTGCAACATCCCAGCTCTCCACTATCAGGGTATTCTTACCTATAGTCAGTCTGCACAATTCTCAACAGAGATGTCGCTTTTTTCAGGGAGCTTCCATTTAACCCCAGGTCTCTTTACTTTTTAATGTTCAAATTATAGAAAATTTCCAAGGAATTGGAGACTTTCAAATCACTTCCACAGGCTAGGAAATGATTATAAAACTTCTACAAACCATTTTTAGGTACTGATAAAAACCCTAATTCCCATATTAGACAAAATCAGAACACACACACACACACACACACACACACACACACGCACACACACATACATACCACACACAAAAACAAAAACACTCAACTCAATTTTGAATAAAGTTCATATAGGTAAAATTCTAGTCAAAATAAAGCACACAATACTAATTCATTCCTAAGGCTCTGGATACTTCATTCCAGAGTCTTCCTCCAAGCCTGTACTGCTCCCTCCTTGCAGCACTAACCTCCTGGGGGTCATCTGGCTTCAAGGTATGATATAGAAACTCCCCTGGTGGGTTTGATTTCAAGTCACCACAAGGGGAAAAGGCTGTCATTTAACCCAATCACAAGAAGCATCTAAGTCCCAGCTCCCTCTGAGAAATACTAGCACAACTATATCTCAAGCACACAAATAAGTGGTTGAATGAGTCCATGGATGATACCTTCTTCTTTTCATTTATTACTGGTATATATTAATTGTACAAGATAGTGGGTTTCGTTATAACATTTCATACATGTATAAGGCGCTTTGACTTTACCCTTCCCCATTACCCACATTTATTCCTCGACCCTCTTCCATTGGTTTCCTTTCTATTTTCTAACAGTCATTTTTTGCTTCATCTTCTACCTTCATGCATTTTTAAGTTTCACATATGAGACAAACATGACATTTGCCTTTCTGACTCTAGCTTACTTTGCTTAATATAGTAATTTCCAGTTCACCCATTGTCCTCAGACTTCATTCTTCTTAGTGGCTGAAAGCACACTCTTGTGTGTATATGCCACATTTCTTGATGAGCTCATCAGTAGGCTGATTCCACAACTTAGCTCTTGTGAATAGTGCTACACTAAATTTCTTGCTAGATGGTCAGAGATCAGGAAAGAGGTGACCTTTCAGCTCATAATTCAAGGACAAGGTTCGGATATTTGGCAACATTGTACTATACATTTCCAGGAATGTACACTTCATTTTTTCTCAGAGTCCAAGAAAAATAGGAAACTAGGTCCAGTTAATTCTGAGAAGACTTGCATTGTCTCAAAGTTGCCAGAAAAATACAGACCACCAGTTAAATTTGAGTTTTAGATACATAATTTTGAGTATGTCTGAAATATTTGGGAGCAGGAGTGGATTCTCAGAATGTTTAGTAAAAAGGCCCTCATATGCATTTTGGACATTCACAGAATATTCTGTATTACTTTTCCTTCAACTTTACCCCTCAACTGTTCTTTAAAATTCAGAGGAATTCACTGCAAGTCCCCATGCAAATCCATTCAGACCCAGCTAACACCAACAGAGAAGTGGCAGGACTTCAGCCTCCCAAAGGAAGGGAGCCCTAGTGAGCCAGTGTGAGCAGTGAGCTCTCCTCCCATCTCAAATGGGGCACAGGATGCCTTGGGCACTCAGAATTGACAGCTCCACAGCCAGGGAGCAAACATCAGAGAGTCCAGGAGCCTGGCGAACACAGCCACTTTTCCTGGACACATCATTAAATTGTGAGTCTTAAAAGAGAAACAGCTGACCATTATGGTATTTGGGATTTCCACAAAACTGTTTCTAAAGAAGCCAGTGATGAGTATTTCCCAAAAGGAGGCAAATCCAAAACCACCACAGTGTAGCACCATGGTTAAGAATAATGGAGCCTGAAGTCAGATGGAGCTGGGTGTGATTGCAGCTCCCCATTGTGAGCTGAATGACCTTGGGCAAAGGGCCCATCCTGTCTGCAGACTCAATTTACTTTGCGTAACATTGGGCATAAATCTAAAGTAATGTAATAAAAGAATATACACAGTGCCTGGCTTATGGTAGTTACTGAATAAGGTAATGGTTGTAATATTCCAATATATCTTGCTGTAACCTAAAGGCAAAAGAAATTTCGAGAATTAGTCATCTTCATAATATTTCCCGAAATAAGGAGGAGATCAGGGAGATGAGGCTAAGAACCAGAGACCTCACAATCTAGGATTGCCCACAACTTCAGATAGCTCTGCTGCCTCTCCAGGGATAGGATCACTCTTGGGGGTCCTGATGCTGGAAAATGAAATCAGTCACCCCGGGTGAACAGGGAGGGATAACATCAGCTCCAGCTCCAGAGTGGCTTCAAAATCAAAGGATTTTCAGAGACAGGGAATTTCTTAGATTCCTAGAAGATACCTGAGAATGTTCTTATCCCATAGGAAAGAAACTAGGTCATATGTCTTAATTTATTGAGGTTTAGGTGTAGAAGACACAAGACAGCTGGCCTTACCTAGATACAATAAAAGCCCAGAACTTCTGGGATCAATGCTAAATCAAGCAAGACTTCTACTGAAGGGATCCAGGCTCCTGGTTTGAGAATTAGAATGAAGCCAAATGTAGGACACAGCATCTGGACAATTACCACTAAGGAAATATTCACACGCTCTAGAAAGTGAGCTTATTCTTGCCATGACTCTTATTTATAGAAAAGGCTTAGACACCACCAGGGAGTGAGTTCTGTGTAAGAATGTCACCGTTTTTTGCTGCTACATGCCCAAGGAATAACCAAATGGTTGCTAACAGGGTTGGCACTCAATATTCATTGAATTGAATTGTTGAAAATTAGTAGTGGGAAAACTAACAACATAGGTCAGTAGTAGGGAGGTTGCTTAAAATGTATAAGGACCTGGAGTCCATCCTTAGCACTATACGGATGAAAGGGAGGGAGGGAGGAACAGAAGAAAGGAGAAAAGGAAAGAAAGAGGAAGGGAAAGAAAAGGAAAAAAGTATTGGGAGCTGGTATTTGAACCCTAATCTGACTCTAAAAGCCCCTGACTAATTCATCACTGTCACACTGTCTAACAAGGTAGACCAGCCAGAACCAATCCCAAGGCAAGCTCTTACCCTAGCTCTCTTTCCTACTGGGATCCACCTAGGTGAGCCAGTGGACTACTTAGAGTGGTACCCTCTGGAGGCTGTGAGTCTAGAGATTATTCCAGAAATTCTAGTTTCCTCTCAAATGTCTGTTTTCTCCATTTTTATCTTGTCAAAAGAAACAATTCATTAAATGTGAAACAAAGTTCACATATTAAAATATTCACCTGCAAGAAACTGATAACTCATTCATGATTTGTTAGTGTATATATGTCAAAACTCATCAAATTGTCTTCTTTTCATACAACTTATTATATGTAAATTATACTTTAGTAATGTAGACACACACACACACACACACACACACACACACACACACACACTACCCTCCTGGATTTCTTGATGATCTATTTCTGACCAAAGAGATGTAAGCATAGTCCACTGAATTGAGAAGTGGTATTGGTTAAAATGAGAGAGAGAGAGAGAGAGAGAGAGAGAGAGAGAGAGAGAGAGAGAGAAGAGAGAGAGAGAGACTGAAATAAACACTTTAACTTTTGAATTTCTATTTTATTTTGGCTTAGAGATATAATACCCATCCTGAAAGAATGAAGACAAAACCTCCAAGCTAAAGCTAAGGAAACAGTAAAAGCTAGAAGGAAACCCAGTGCTTCATAACTTTCTGGAACACTTACACCAGCTTTGGCCTGCCTACACTCTTAATTTGTTTTAGGAGGGTGAAAAATTAGCTATTTGGTTGACCTTACATATTATGGTTTCTTCATATGTTGCAATCTTGAAATTATTCATTGATGATATTCCCATTTAAATCATGAAGCAAATAACACTACACCATTCCTCTGATCTCTGTTCATCCTCAACTGCTACAAAGTAAAACGCAAAGCCTCTCTAGACTGATTCACCACTATAGCTTTCCACGAACACTTCCCCAGCCCCAGCAGGTTCTTTTCTGCATTTCAAAAAAGCAACATATCTTAACCTGATATAAACTTTCTTCCAAAAACTTTTACAGTCCCTAGAAGAGCCAAAGAATTTATAGTCTACGGTTAGCCACTGGAAAGCTTGAGAAGAAAATTTACATTCTCATAAGCCAAGAGCTGTTTGCACACCCACTTCCAAAGCAGGAAAATCAAATACTTGGGTAAGGGACCTATTTATTTTGCTTGCTGCATAAGTGTTCACTGTTGATAAATGATTAATAAATTATCATTAAGGAGAGGTTACATCCAAATGGAAAAATATGTTCATAACAGTAGGTCATGATAAAAATTTAAACTTTAAGACTGTGTTTTCAGGTTCTACAGTGTTTAAATGGGCAAAAAATAGGGTTTCTGCCTTACATTTGTAACAAAAGATCTATGTAAATTTGTTATGTTCTATCAAGTAGAAACTATCAAGGCTAATTACTGTGTCCTGACATACTATGTGATGACTAAATTCCCAAGTTATTGACTAAAATATTTCATTTCCAGAGCTGCTTATTATGAACTAGTAGAATGTAATTAAAAGTAATAAAACTTCAGTTTATCTGTCTGTTGAGAAGAGAGTGTGTTTTCTGTCTTCCCAGCTTCCAGGTATGGTAAATATTGATGAGAGACACTAAATTGATATAAGGCTCTGGTCAGTCTATTTGAAAGAGCTGGACAGTATTAAAAGTGCTTCAAATTAGTTTTTGCTTTTTAAATTTATTTACTTTTTAAATTTATTTACTGTTTCCTTAGCTTTAGTTTGGAGTTTTTGTCTTCATTCTTTCAGAATGGAAATTATATCTCTAAGCCAAAATAAAGAAAGAAATTCAAAAGATAAAGTGTTTATTTCAGCCAAAAACCCTCTCCCACCCTCACCCCCTCTCTTTAACCAATACAACTTCCCAATTCAGCAAACTATGCTTACACCTCTTTGGTCAAAAATAGATGACCAAGAAATCCAGGAGGGTAGTGTGTGTGTGTGTGTGTGTGTGTGTGTGTGTGTGTATGTGTGTGTGTGTATGTGTGTGTGCGTGTGTGCATGTGTGTGTGTGTGTCTACATTACTAAAGTCTAATTTACATATAATAAATTGTATAAAAAGTAGACAATTTGATGAGTTTTGACATATACACACTTACATAAATAAAAATTTGTATGCTATCCCAGTCTAGCATATTAATTTGCCTTTGTTCCATATTTACTCACAGTTTTGATAAAATATTCTAGATTCAACTATATCTCTAATCCTCATGACTCCTCTCATTTTTAGAAGTTTCCTCAAATTTTATAAAATCCTTTCCATATAAAATTGCATAATTTTACTCTATTTCTATGCACAAATTAATATATAGTATTATTTTGATCTTTAAATGTTATATATTTGGCGCCCGATGTAAATATAATTTAGCAATTTGATTTCTCCAAAGAATATTTAGTTGTTCAGATTTACTAACATGAATACTTGATGATTGAGGCAAGTTTTTAAACTGTCAAATAGTAACAAACCATATTGAACTTATCTATTCCCTTACTGGCATGCAGTTAAGTTTTTAACTCTGTTTAAATATTCCAAATGATGCAATATAAATAACTATACAGACATATACAAGTGTCTCCCTAAGACTGAAAACAATATTTTAATTATATTGACATATAACTTTCTATATTTTTACAAAAGACTTCTAGAAATTTTGAGGAGAGTTGCATCTGTGTGGGAAAACAATATTTGTATGAGTTTTCCTTCCGTGAACTTGGTATATCCTCTAGTTTGCTTTCTGTTGCTGTGATAAAGACAATGACCAAAAGAAATTTAGAGAAGGAAAGGGTTTATTTGACTTACACTTCCAGGTAACAGTCCACCACTGAAGGAAGTCACTACAAGAACTCAAGCAGAAACACAGGCAGGAACAGTGAAAGTCACTACGACTTGATCTCTCTGGCTTGCTCCACAGCTTGTGCTCAGTGAGCTTTCTTATACAGCCTAGGAGCCCCTGCCTAGGAACAGCACCACTCAAAGTGGGCTGGGCTCTCCTACATCAATTAGAGATCAAGTAAATGTCCCACAGACATGCCCACAGATCAATCTGTTCAAGGCAATCCCCCAACTGAAACTCCCTCAGATAACTCCTGGGCTGTCAGGTTGACAGCTGAAGCTAACTATGAGAGCATGTCTTTCTAATTTCTTGGAGATTATCTCTTTTTTGTCTTTAAAGTTTCATAATTGCATGAATGAAGTAAAAAAAGCTTTTATGAGATCCCCCAACCTAGTTTTGTTAGCTCTTATCTCTCTCTTTTCTCTCTCTCTCATATACACCCATTCTTCCTGTCTCTTAATTTGTTCTTCTGAATTAAAGCATTTTAAAAATTATTACATCTATGCAAAATGTGCTTTTAGACATACAATCTACTAAATTTTGTTCTCAATATTGAATTTTGCCTGTTAATTCAGTATTCAGTAATCTAAATAAACATTACAAATTCTAGAGATCCTTTGAGCCATAAATTTTCTTTGCTTTTCCAGACATCTTTGCCTACAGAGTCCCATGGATTTTCTCTCAGACAAATACTTTTGTAAATAAGGGCAATGTTACTTCTTTCCAATTGTTTAGTATTTGTTTTTGCATGTCTTAAATTGCTAGCCACGGCTTCAAAGCCAGCCTAAGCTACACAGTGAGTTCAAAAGAAAAAAGACCTCAGTAATTCTTATGCAACTAAATTAGAGAGGTACACAGGCCTATCGTTTGCACCTCTTATTACAGAAGTAATAACTTTCTGGTGATCTTTTCTGTTCTAACAACTAGTAAAATAATATGATACGTGATATGTATCAATATGTTATTGGTGGTAATAGGATCTAAATAGCTGGGTCACATCAAACTTTTATATATATTTTTGTTTTATGTTTTTAATGGTTTTATTTCTCATTTAGTCATTTATATTACAAAATGAAAATGATACATCTTAAAGTGTTAACCAATGTCATTGTTTTTATACTGTTATACAATGATTTTAACAACCTAATTGAAATATAATTTATACCACAAGTTTTGCTACTTTAATATGTGTAAGTGTACAATTCAAAGGCAGTTAGAATGTTTTCAAAATTTTATTATCATCATCATAATTCACTTTTAAACATTTTTATCATGCAAAAAAATTCCCCATTCCTGTTAGAAGTTACTTCCCATAGTCAACAAATACTAGTCAACCATTAATCGATTGACTCTATAAATTTACTTACTTTTTTTTTGTTTTGTGGAATCTGGCTTCTTTCACTCAGCATAATATTTTTTAGGCTTCTCAGTGTTTTATCATATATCAGTGGTTCATGGCTTTTTTACAATCAAACACTATCCCATTTCATAACTATACAGAATTTTATCTTTCTGTTCAATTGTTTCATAGGCATTTTGGTTGTTACCACTTTTTGGATACTGTGGATTATATTTCTATGAGCACTTATGCAATTTTTTAAGATACATGCTTTCAATTGTCATGAGTATATGCATAAAGGAATGACTGGGTCATATGGAACTCTGTGCATAATATGTTGAGAAACTGACAGTTTTCGAAGGGTGCTGTAGATTTTACATTCCCACCAGCAAGTTTGGAAGTTTAACTTCTGCACAGCCTGTCAGCACTTGCCACTGTCCTTAGGTTTATAGTAATTCTAGAAAATGTCAATTAACATCACATTGTGGGTTTGATTTGCATTTTCCTAATGGCTAATGATGTTGAATTTGTTTTCATGTACTTGCTGGTCATTTATGCATCTTCTTTGAAGAAATGTCTATACTTTAAAGACCATTTTTAAAAGTGGAGTTGTGCTTTTGATAAGGAGTTTTAAGAGTTCTTTATATAATTTGAATGCAAGCACATTTTCATTATATGTTTTATAAACACTGTTTCCCAGTTTGTAACCTATCTTTTTACCTTCTTTTTAGTGTACTTTGGAGTACAGAAATTTTTAATCTTAATGAATACGAGGTTGCCTTGAAGAGAAATCATTTTCTCTTTAATTTTTTAATGCTTTTGTAATACGTGTCAAAAACAAAATCATTGCCCAACCCAGGATTGGTCAAGATTTACTTCAGTGTTTTCTTCCAAGAGTTTTATTACCATAATTATTTTTATTGATGTAAATGAACTGAGAATGAAATTCAAAGATAATCAGTTAGCTATCAAGGGGGGGTTCAATTAGTTAATTTTACAGATAATATTATAGTTATCAGTAACATGGGGGCTGTTTCTGGGTGTTAACACTAACTACAAAAAATTGATAAAGAGGATGCCGATAAAGACAGAACTGCAAATTCATAGTGGTTCTAAAAGGATTTTAGATATTGGGAGGAAGTAAGGGTTGGTAAGCCACTGTCAGAGGAAGACTCCGTCTGTCCAAAGCAAGTCAGGGAGACATTCCCAGACAGCTCCAGCAGCTTCTGAACAGAGGAGAAAAGTCAGAACTCTTAACTCGTCACAAACTTTTTCCATATAGGGTTGACTATGCCTTTGCCTCTGAAAGAACTAAAGATCTGTCCTCCAACTGATAAAACATTAAGTCTCAGTGTCAGAAGTGTCTGTTTTGTCAACATCCCTGACACATCACAGATGTTCCATCTCAAATCCAATGGAAAAACAATGAGGGTCACCAATCAGTTGTTCTCTATGTGCAGGTGGGAGAACAATCAGAAAATAGTATTATTTAATAACAGGAGAAGGATGTGAGAGGTTAAAAGAAGACCATGTTAAAGTCCAGTCAAAGGAACTTCACAAGAGAAACAAGTTATTAACTCTTATGACAGAAATTTTAAATCCTGTTTTCTCTTTCACAATTCCTACATTATGTGAAGAAGAATGTCTCCCAATTCAGAGAAAAGTTTACCTGAATGAAAAATAGGGCATTCTGAATTGGCCCATTATGCCTTCCTTTCAAAACATAATACAGAATAATCATGTAAAATGTTTACTATGAAAAACTTGTGGTAGCTTATTCATTGAATACATTTCAGACCCTGTACAACTTTAAAACTTTCATTTTAGAAAACAACTCCTCTCAGTACTGCCAGGGTTACCAACTTAGGAAGGCACCACTATTTAACATCTGCATCTGTTTCCTCAAGCTTGTCTTTGTGCTGTTACCATTGTCATGAAAAAATATATTTATTTCCCAATGAATTGGTATTAGTTACTACTTTCTCACTGTTGTGATAAAATACCTTGACAAAACAAATTAAAAAGGAAGGGTTTGCTTTGGCTCACAGTTCCTGAGTATGGCTCACCATGGTGGGGAAGTCCTGGTGGTGACATTGCGTCCTCATTCAGGAAGCAGAGAGCAATGAATGCTTGTGCTCAAGCTTTCTCCTTTTTATTCAGTTCAGGACCCCAGCTCATGGGTAGGTCTTCTCACCTCAAGTAATCTAATCTAGAGAATTGCCCACAGACATGCCTAGAGGCTTATCTTTAGATTTTGTCAAGTTGGCAACCAACATTAACCATCACACCACTGTATTGTGAAAGCATCCTGAAAGGTGCTGTTGATGAGGCAAGCAAACTCAGGCACAGCATAATAGTCATGTTGTTGTACCTCATCCACTGGACCCCAAAAAGACTACTGAGGACCCAACACACCAAAATGCAAAAGCAAAGGTTTATGGTTTATTCTGGCTTAAGCTCAGGCTCTCAGACCTCACCAACTCAACGGATCAGTGCTGAGAGCCCAGAGTAAGGGAGAGTGAAGGCTTTTATAGGTTTTAGACAAAGGGTGGGGGGATACCAAAGACACATTTTGGTAGAGCCCAGAGTAAGGGAGAGTGGAGCCTTTTATAGGTTTTAGACAAAGGGGGGGAAACTGAAGATACATTTTGGTTGCTTTAAGGAACCCGCGCTTGCCAACATAATTTTAAACTGATTGGATGTATAAGATGCAGCCCTGGAAGTTTCTTATTGGTAGGTGCTGGGCTGTGGGCTGTGGAATGTGCTGACTGTTACCTGTGGGGCCAGGAGTCTCCGTTTTTACCTTATAGGGCAGTTTTTATGCGCGGGTTTGCTTAATCTATAGTTTTCTGGAAGGGGGATGGGGAATAGCAGGCAGGGGTCAGGGCATGCCAGGGTATGTCTAGGCATGTCTAAAGCAGCAGCCAAGCATTTTACAGAAGCTAAAAGAGCAATTAGTGGGGGTCTGGAGGGATTGGGGGTAGCTGGTGAATGAAGAGGGTCTCAGGGTTCTATAATGTGATATGATAGTTTGATAGAAAACAAATATCTTCTAGAGACTTGAAGGAGAAAAGGTGTCTTTTATATTCAGTATCCCTCATGTAACAAATCAGAAGGGATCTTAAAACATTATTTGATGTGTGTTCATGATACCTGTCTGTCTCTATTTTGTACAGAAATTGTGTTTTCTGTAGAATGTTTTGGAAGGTGATCCATTCTCAAATGAATGGAGTGATTTGGTGGGTCCTTTCCTAAAGCTAGATAATGATCTGAATTTTTTAATCTTTTCAAACGTAGAATCTATGGTGCCATAAAACTATGTCTTCTTCATGCTGGACATGGTGGCCCACACTTTTAATCTCAGCACTCAGAAGGCAGAGGCAGGCAGATCTCTGTGCGTTCAAGGCCAGCCTGGTTTAGATAGTGAGTTCCAGGACAGCTGTGGCTCAAAAAATATCACCCCCCCAAAAAAATAAAACCTATTTCTTCAAAACAGAGAACAGTAATCAGGTACAGTTTGCATTTGGAATTGGCAACTCCATATTTAGTTTAGATTTCCAAATAATTTTGGTCCATTATTTTTTGTATATTGAGATATTGTTACTTGTTTGAGTCTTACTCATGAATTTTTTACTGAATATTTTTCCATTTTTTTAAAAAATGAGATTTATTTTCATGTGTGTGTGTGTGTGTATGTGTGTTTGCAAGTGCATGGGCATGTACACTACCTGTGTATAGTTGCCCAAGGAGGCTAGAAGAGGAATCAGTCCCAAGAGCTGGAGAAACCACCCAACATGGGTGTTGGGAACTAAACTCTGGTCCTCTGGAAAAAGTGGCAGTCTAGAATTGCCCAGTGAGAAGGTTGTGGGTGGTAACTCAGAGGTTTCATTTTGATATAGTTTTCTCTACTTGTTTCCTAAAATAATTTACCATGTAGAAATTTGGAGCTAAGAACTATAATCAACTTAATAAGCATAATGATACATTGCATTTACTCAACATTTATATCACTTAAAATAGTTACCTCTTTGTTTATCAAGGCTTTTGATATGGGAACACATAGTCCATAATCTTGAATTTGTCAAGTTTTCTGTGCAAAGTTAAACTATAAAATTCATATAGGTTCTTTTAACAAAAAGTATTTCAAATGTGGGCGTTATTCTAAAGGACAAATGCAATGTATTACACTTAAATACAGACTTAATCAAGACAATAACCCATTTGTCCATATAGAATAATTTGGTGATAGAACTGGGGCAGATGCTGGGGAACAAGAAGTTAGAAAACTGAACTCCAGCTGAGACTGTTCTAGTGTGCCTGTCCTAAACCTGAGCACATTCTTAGAGTGCCGTTCACTAGCAATGTGCAGAGGTATAACTAAAAGCTGAAAGTGACTTAAGCAAAGACCATTACTACTCCTACATAGGAAGAAATCCAGTGATAGGATGTTGTGGATTTGGTACAGTGGCCGGCTACAATCGTAGATAAACCCAGCACTATCTGCCTTCCTGCTCTGTTTTCCCTCTACCCTTACCTTAGTCTTGCTCCCTCATTGTTCTAAGATGGCAGCTAAATTCCAGGCATCACAGTCCCATTCAAAGATAAAAAGCCAGAGAAGCTAAAAACTATTTCTGTTAAGTTCTTCTTTCTCAGTATAATAGTGTGATCCAGCAGATTTCCCCACATATATAGACCAAAACTTAGTTGCATAGCTACGCCCTGTGTGGTTTACACAAAAGAGTCTGGAAAGAGAGTTCGGCTTCTCTAGTCTGTGACGGGAGTCACACCAGGGGGAAGACAGCTTTCCTCTCGCCAATGCGGGGTTAGTCATTTGCTCTCTCAGATACAGCTTCGGTCAACTAAGTCCTTTTAGAAAATAAAATAATAAAAAAAATTAAAACAGTAAACGAACTTTACATTTTTTTCAGAGAAGTTTGTGTTTTGGTTCAAACTTCCCTTGTTTGCACATTTCCCCCGTTTTAGAAACAAAATAAGCTTCTTCCATCCGCAGTTCTGAATTTCTAAAGTGACCAGTTTCTCCTCTCCTCTAACAAGAAATACTCCTCCTGACTGGTCCAGACACTGAGTCATTCAATTTAACTTTGATGGGGCTGTATCTATTTTTGAGGTTTGCCCATCGTGACTGTCTGTAGATACTTTGAATATTTTTCCAGCACTTTTCTGAGTTTATGCTGCACTAAATTTAAATCAGAAAAATAAGATGTAAAAAGCTAAGTAAATAGTTCTATTGAAAACAAGGTAGAAGTTATTACCTTCTATTTAAGAAATTCCTAAGAATTCAAAATGCATTGAATTTGTCCAACTGACATTCCATTTGCGATATCTCATAATCCCATGTAATATTACAATTTACTTCTCCATTTTTTTTTACAGAAAATTCCACAGCTTCCCCTTATTACTAAAAGTGCCCTCCCCTTCACTCTCCAAATAAATGTGTGTTTGGAAATTAAAACAAAACATGGTATGAGAACAGCTTGGAAGCCAGAATATGGCCAGCATTGTATACCAGATATCATTGTAAAACAACCACGAACAGTGCTAGCCTATGGGTTAGTCAGGAACTGCTGACAGCCAGAAGATCTGTCTGAATACACGGTGTCAAAAGCTACCATGCAAAGATGCTTGTTTTACCAAGATGGTCTATGGGAATATTTAGCTGTTACATGGTAAATGCTGTTATTTTGGTTTCTAAAAATGTCATGACAGGAAATGATTTCAGGGAGGAGTTGCCAAGATGGCTGTTAGGTAGAACCACGAGGGGGAGGGAAGAGAGACATCTAGAAAATGAGAGGCTAGAAAAAGTGAAAATATAAATTAATATCTTCAGTAAGATGGATTCTTAAAAACAACAACTTGATTTACCTCCTGTATTTTACCTTTTCCAGCTGGCAGGCCCTGTTGGAAGAGGGAAACCTCATGTTCAACAGGCTAAAGGACCCTGATCCTCTGGCTTTGGATCAGTCACCAAATGAACAAGCTGGCAAGGAAGATATCCAGCCAATATGAAGCCAGAAATTGCGCCTCTCCTTCCATAATCCCAGAAGCTACAGCCAATGGGCAACTGAGGCCTTTGGGGAAAGGTTTCTGGAGGTTCTGAAAAGCTGGAGTTCCTCTCCCTATTGGGAAGTAGAAGATGAAACAGTTCAGAGTGAGCTGGTCCAGAACATCCATAGGTGTTGCTGCATCAGGACACTCCTACTTTCCTCAGAGGGATGCTAAAGCAACTGCTTAGTAACTAAGGAGCTGCAGGAAAGAGTCAAATGAACAAAACTATCTGACACAATTTCAGCTTGCTATAACAAGAAAGTCTAACCTATTCCAGTGTTTTTTTTCCACATGAGACAACACTTTATATAGGCTCAAACAATAAAAAAAATTAAGAAATGTAGCAGTCTTAATAATGATTATGGTGTACTCATTCATTCAAATTTTATGACAAAAATTAATAAGCTTTCAGAAATTTTTAATGCATCTATATTAAGTGGCAATAATGGGCCAATATAATCATATTTATAGCATTTGAAAGTATCAGTCTTTAATTGCTTGTGCTATTTTGTCTTACTTGTCAATTATCTATTTTGTCTGTTTCAGAAGAAAAAGGAAAGAAAGCAGGAAAGGAAGGATAACAACACAGAAATGAATCTGGTTTTTTCTCACTGCCCACAATCATGTTTATATCGGTTCTTTCCAAGTATGAACTTTCTGCTTTAGATAACTTCTTCTCATAGATGACTTTTTATTAATTATACTTTAAGTAACAATTTGTCTTCTGATATTTATGTTAGATATACAAATACCCCAAAATCACTTAGAATCTCAAGAAAGTCATCTCAGATAGAAAAATAACCACCAATCTATAAAGGCTGGACTACCGTAACTCACAGACATAAACTTAGAAAATTTCCAATACACCTATAGTTTCCTTCATAGCATTTTAAGTAAACTCAACACCTTCCCCCTTCTATGGTAGCAGAACTGAGTTTCCTCCACCTTTTATTTTCAGACTACAGTTTTATCTCTTATTTTCAAGTATGTTTCTTATATGTTTTAAAATGAAAGCTATACAGAATTTTAAAACTGAGTTACATGCCACTGTCCCCCCATATGGCATATTGTCTTGAACCCAAGAAGTGTTAATGAATGTATATCATCATAAAGTTCTGTAAGCATGTTTTTTAACCAAATAAGGTAGAGTGAAAGTAAAAAAAAAAAAAATGGGGAAGTAAGGGAGGACAGAAAAGAGGGAGGAAGGGAGAGAGGGAGGGAAAAACTAAGTCAATAAATATATATTCATGGTCATTGTAATTTCTATCATATGTAAGATATGATTTCAGCCTAACTTGGGCATAGTATCAGAGTTAGATGAGTCGCTTCCATGTCTTTAACATGTAAAGTGAGTAACTGCTCCTCTGTCCTTGCATCAGGCCTCCATAGTCCCTGGGCAGTGAGAACAGTGCCATCCTCAACTCGAACATCTTCTCCATTCCTTCTCTAGGACTTCTACTCCAAAGATATGAATGTTCAAGTTTTCTGGAAGTCTGACTTTGGTACAGCTAAGAAATAGAAGGTATTTGGGGCCTACTAAGCACTAGAAATTCCATATTTTGACAAGAGTGCTTCATCTAATTTTTAATGTATTTATATATATAAATTGTCTTCATGACAGGCATGGTAGCACATGTCTTTAATAACTAGTACTTAAGAGGCAGAGGCAGGAGGATCTCTGTGAGATTCAGGTCAGCTTGATCAAGTTCCAAGCCAGCTGGGGCTACAAGGGGATTGTGTCTCAAAAACAAACAAACAAACAAACAAACAAAAAAATTACAAATCACACTGGAAGATACATGCTAGTTTTTATACTTGACCCTTCTCTTACCTATTAAAAAGAAATTAATTATGGGCTCATCAATTAAGTAGTCTAAGAGACAATTTTCAACCTTTAAAAAATAAGTTAAAATTTAAGAGTATAAAACAACTAAAGATTAACTAGTAACTAGAATAAGAAATTTTATTATTTTCTTTTAAATAAATACTTTAGCTATTACTTGCATTCATTATTTCAATGTGTGAAAGAAAATTCTACTTTTACACTTCATTTTCACGATGGAAAATTAGAATTCACTCATTACAAGTTGATTTTTTTTTATTTCTCCACTAGGTTAGAATTAATTTATTTTGTGTCAATTATAATTCATATGACATTGGCCTATTTTTCAGATCCCAAGCAGTTCCTGTAAAAATTGATTCTTTATCAGCCGACAATTTAGATAAATATCAAGCTCACGTACCTAAGCCAAAGAACATTTCTAACAGCCTCCTTTATCTCTGAAGACAGAGTTCACCAGAATTTGAATGCTAGATAGCACAGATGCAATTACCTCAGAAGTCTTGGAAATGAAAGTTCTGTTTCCTGAGGCATCTACATCATCCTGAGGTCACAAACAGAAATAGAGATTCTAAGATACTTGACTGAACAGCTGCCATTGTTTACCAATCAAGGAAAACGGGTTATGATAGGTAAATGAAAAGGTAATTACACAGAGATGCTAAAAACGAGAACATGTGTAGTGATTTGTAATAGACAAAATCATTATAGAGCTGAGGTTACACTGCACTGAATGAACCTGAATATATTTTGATGAATCAAATCTACAAAAACAAAGTACTAGGAACCAAGAAAAGTAGCATCATGACGTGAAGGAACACTGAATGGGCCTTTCAGGTGGCACCTGTTAGATTTGGGTCAGATGATATATTCCTTTTAGGAAACCAGGTCTGGCCAACTCTCATTATATGAATGGGTGGTGCTCCATCTTAAATCAGGGAATGGAGTCCATGCCCTAGGTCTGTCCAATTAGCTCACCCAATTCCCTAGACATTTCCATGAATTCAGGAGTGGGCCCATAAACCAAGTTGGTTGATTCAGATGAATCCCCAAACTTAGGCGTAAATATTCTCTTTTTCAATTTACTTGAATATAGTGAGGAGCTCCTGGCAACCATCTTACTGTCAAGCATCTTTGGAAAAACAAATCTCTATCCTGTGGCTATCACAAGAAGTTACCACAAACACAGGTGGTTAAAATAACAGAACCTCATTCTCTCACCGTTCTGAAGGCCAGAAATTCAACATCAATTTTAGTGGGCTAAAATCAAGGTCCTGGCTGGTCATTGTTCTCGCTGGGTGTTCTGGAGGAGAGTCAGTTCCTTGCATCTTCAGGGACTAGTGGCACTCATACTTATTTTGCTGTGGGTACAACCTAACAGTCTTGGTCTCCGTATTTACAGTGTCTATTCCTCATGGGTATCAGTCTTCCTCTGCCTCACTCTTTTGCTTTTTGTTTTCAGTGTTAGGGACTCTGCCATCTTATAAAGACACTTATGATTGATTAGATTTAGGCTGTCACAGATAATCTCTCCACACCACAATCCTTAATCCCATCAACAAAGATCTTTTGTCTTTAGGAATGTTTACTGATCTCAGGGATTAGAATTTGAAACCTGTGGATGGTCATTATTTAGTTTTCTAAAGGCACTATAGAGAAAAGCAGAACTTTGAGGTGGGATGAAACTGGGTTAGGACATTATTTGAATGTCTTGATGAATCTTTACCCATTTTTTAGGTGTAAATCCAAAGAGATTTGTCAGCCTGAGTTGAGCCTTCAGTTACTTGGACACCAGACAATTCTGATTGATTCAGGACTTCTATTAGGTTGGAACAAAAGGAAACAAATGTCTTGACCACCAATTTTAAATCATTATAGCTAGGACAGAAACATTGTTACTAATCAAAATAGGAGCCATTATAATCAACACATATTTTGTCAATGAGAAACAAGTTTATTGATTCTTATTGTTATAAAAATCCATGCTTTTGGATTCCACCAAGCTCTTAGAAAACATTTTCTGCTGGTTATGGAAATGTTTTCCCTGCAAAATGTTGTCAGGATGCTTAAAGAAGTGGTAGATGGTTAGTAAGAGCTCAGGTGACTAGTGGATGAGGCAAAACCTCATTGCCTGATTTGTTCAACTTTTAAAAATACATTTTTAAAAAAATTTTATGTGTATGAGTGTATTACCTGCATATATGTAAGTGTACTGGTGTAGAGCGATGCCCACAGAGGTCAGAAAAGGGAGGGCATTGGATCCCTTCAAACTGTAGTTAGGAATGGTTATTAGCTGCCATGTAGGTGCTGGGATCCAAACTTGGGGCCTCTGCTAGAGCAGCCACTGTTCTTAATCACTGAGCCATCCCTCCAGGCCCCTGACTCGTTCAACTTTTGAAGCACTGGTTAGGTAATGTGCAGTGTGGCACTGTGGAGAATTGGATCCTTTCTGTTGACCATTGCTGACTACAGATATTGCGGTTTCTAAGGGCTTCTCATCAATTTGGTGAGCATACTTCTCAGACAAAATGGTTTCACCACGATTCAGAAAGCTGTGATCAGACTGCCAACAGAACACAAACAGGATTCATAAGCCCTCCCTACCCCTTTTTTCATACAAGTTTGACTTTGGGAAATAATTTGGATTTTTTCTTAGTCCAACCACTGAACTGGTTGTTGCTGATTATTAAATACAATACAATTTTTGTTGCATATCACAGTCTAATGAATAAATGGGCCCATTGTTGTGCAGAAAGAGAAGATAACAGTTAAACATGACATTTTTTTTTTGGTTCTCAGTCAGCTCATATGGTGTCCACATCCCTTTACTGAGTTTTTTCACCATTCCAATCTGCTTCAAATGCTG
The DNA here is from genome assembly GCF_000622305.1 of Nannospalax galili. NCBI lineage: Eukaryota > Metazoa > Chordata > Mammalia > Rodentia > Spalacidae > Nannospalax > Nannospalax galili. The sequence goes on along the minus strand of NW_008333371.1, from coordinate 1,128,967 downwards.
AAAAGCCTTTTGAATGGTCCATATTGAGTTCTTTGGAAAGTTCTTATGTAGGTATAAGAGAATCAGTTAGGATGATTGCTCTCATGGGTCCTGGTCAACTTCTGATGGTCAGCCACCACACTTCTCATCCTTGAGTTTCCTTTGCAAAACTTCTTGAATCACCACTGCACTGTATGCACAATAACAAATTCTGAGCCAAATGCATTGTTGATGCTGCGAGTTTTATCTTTTGCTTTATGACCCATTTAGAACTTAAACTCGCTCAAATTTATTTTCCTCTAACATAATTCCCATAACATAAAGTATTAAGTCAGTGGCAAAAAAAAAACCCATAAAGTGGAAGATGTGTATTAAAATAATAAATAGCAACTACATTTATTAAGACTACTTTAAGAGAACAGAAAACAGGTGTTAATAAGGGAGATATGGATAAAATTGGGTTATTTTAAGTGGAGGGGGAGGGGCGGTTATACAAGGAACCTAGGGGATAAAGGGAAAGAAGGAGCTCAAGAGAGGTAGGACCATAGGAGAAGTGATTATTAAGGGAGAAATGGGGAAATGGGGGCACCTTAAATGGAGAAACAGTGGTGGAAGGATTAGATAATGTGAGAGATAAATATTGCCTAGCTAGTTTTAAAAAACCAGAGGGAACCATATTAGTCCAACAACATACTGACAAATTATACATACAACCAGATCAAAGAATGTAATATATGTCTAGGCAAGGTTTATCAGAGAGCATTTGGTCTTTGCCCAAGCCCTATCTACATGGCACATGATAATTAAAAGTACCAGACTGGTGGAACTAACCTTCTTGGATGTTTAACACCCATGCTATGAGGCCTATACTAATTTGGACAGATGGACATAAAGGACGGTTTTTGCTCCTTTCCCTCCTAAGTGGACTAAGTTCCAGGGGACTATGAGCATCTCTCAAAATGTCCTATAACTGTGGTGGGTCACCTGTCCTCTTGATCAAGGAGGTTGTGGAGACCCCACTAGATGGACCTGAACCAGTATCCAGTCTACAAAGAGGAGGGTCAACACAGAGCAAACATTTCCTCCATGCTTCCAGGCAAAGCCAGCCATGGTCGAGCAGGACCTTTGACTTACCTTCACATAGGCAGAACTGGTAAAAGAAAGGAGCCAGGGCCTCCTCCCAAGCCCATATTACCCATAAGGAACAGATCCTCAAACAACCTTAAGAGTAAAATTAAATTGGTTTATTTGGGCCAATTGTAGGGTCTTAAACACCCAAAAGGAAAGCATAATCAAAGATTAATGGGGTCAATATAATTTTTTAAGAGTCCATATGTATAGCTAAAGGCTACATAACAAGAAACAATACCAGACAGGAGGTACCTTCCTTTGAGTTATTGGGCAGGGTGGCCCCAAAGACTCCCAGACAGTAATCCAGCATAAAACTGGGAAAATGAACAGCAGACCCCAACCTTTTCTAAAGGAATATTGACAACTGGTTGCTGCTAGATGAGGAACAGCTGATCTTTCTAAAACAAGGCTCTCTAGATAGGCTGACTAGATTCAACAGATGGACAAGCGCTGGGGGAATGGCTGGGTGCGCCAACAACACAGTGGACAGTAACAGGGATGACATAGTGTGTGGGAGGGGGGAGGCTATGGGAGGGTGCCATTTGGGAAGTGGGTATATAGATGAATAAGATTGTGTGGGATGGTCTGTATGATATACACACACACAAAAAAACAAATTTTTAAAAAGACATATTTGAAGAGGAAACATAAAAATGTACTTCATGTTAATTAGTAGAGGTGATAAACATTACCATTGAAATCTACCTGATGACTTTATATCCATACTCAGGTGCCAAGGATCTGAGTGTAACTGACCATGACTACTAATAATCAGATACATAGAGATTAAAGACACATGTGCAAACTAAATGTTAGTAGCATTAAAAATGTAGGAAACAGCATACTTTAAAATGAAATGGAGATCTTCTTTAAAGCGTAAAAACTCATTCAATTTTATGTCTTACAGGGTTTATACTGAGTTCAATTTTGTATAACCGTATTAATTCAACTGTGAACCTAAAAATTTATAGCCACTTTTGAAAGAGATGTATCCTTGCTCTGGAAATTGTTACTGAATATGTTAAAGCTGTAATGGGGAAAAAATATTACTTTCTAGGGGCTGGAGAGATGGCTCGGCAGTTAAGAGCACTGGCTAAGGTCAATTCCCAGCATCCACATGGCAGCTAGCAACCTTCCATAACTCCAGATCCAGGGGAATCCATCACCTTCTTCTGAACTCATTGGGCACTGTATGACACAGGTGCACTTACACATATGCAGGCAATACACTCATACACTAAAATAAAAATAAAAGTAAAATATTTTAAAAGAATATAGTCTGATATCAAATGAAAAATTTCAACAACAAAAAAAACTGCAAATATTTTTGCACCAACCTAATAATTAAGACTAGAAAACTATTTCTCCTAACTAGGTAACATTATTTATCTTCCCTTTCTCTTTCTTTGGGTCAAGGAGTTTAAGCTTTCTTTTGCCTTCCTATAACCATCACATTGTATTTTTTTCTGTCCTGATCCATTGCTTAGCTTGTTATATTTTCCTGTCATTAATATCAGTACCTGATCCTATTTGGTCATTGACTGCTTGTAAATTCCATAGAAATAGAAAAGATTTTAAAAATTTTAATATTTTCAAAAAATCTTGATGATACCTATAGTCTGGTTCATTACATTTATTAAGTAGTGAACTTAAGTAGTGAACTGTAAGTCTAGGAAATACACTGTCTCTCAAGAGATAAGTTCAAGTACAAAGGGTCAAGCCAAGTGGACCCCCAAAGCCATGTGCTACATTCCCAAGGCTCCCATAACAAAGCATCACAAATTAGGCCCCTTAAAAAACACAAATTTATTCTGCCATAGTTTTCAAATCTTTAAGAACAAAGTCTGAGATCATAGGCATGTAAGCAAGGCCATGCTTCCCACAAGGATTCTAAGGAAGAATGCTTGCATGCTTCCTTGCTTCTAATGACCTTTGGCAATCCTTGACTTAAAGATGCAGCAATACAGTTCTACCTCTCCTCATGGCTTTCTCCCTCTGGCCCCTGGGCCTGTGTTCCTATGCATAAAACTCCCTTTCTTTAACAACACCAGTGATTGGATTTGGGTCTACTCTAATGAACCTCACCTAGTCTTAACCTGATTACATCTGCAAAGTGTATAAGCTCACATTTATGGAAACCAGAGGTTCAGACCTCAGCACATATTGGAGCATACAAATCAGCCATAATAGGCAAAGGATGGACAATGTGACACTAAAGTAATGCATGATGACCTGGTCTTGTTGAATTTACCACTGAAAATATGCTGAGAATGAAATTGTGATCTCTAGTGAGGCGCTGAGAAGTCATAGTTTTTCTTTCTCTGAGAAATCCCATGCTGAGAAAGGGCATATCAGAAAATATGGTTTGAAATCATGATAGTTTTATTTTGAATAACTTATTAAATTCAAGAACCTAAGCAAAACAAAAGGTTAGATCATACCACTAAATAGCTAACTAAGCTTAGAATTATTTAGAAACAGAATGAAACAAACAAGTTGAATCATTTCAGATGGCCACTTATGGCCCACAAAGCTCAAGCTGCATTTGAGTGATGTTGTTTACCAAGAAATATCTTATAAAACTCATATTTGAAATAAAGTCCCAAATTTTTTACCAGACTCTGTCATTAATCAACTTTATAATTTTGGAAAAGACCCTCAATTGATATGGGTCCCAGTCATTTTTCCCCTATAAAATGAAAGATTGATAATCTAGTTTCAAAGGTTCCATCCTCCTCAAAAAGTATTTTCATTAAAATGCTATATTCTTTATCATGATCAATTTCACATTTACATGTTCTGACATAGTTAAATACAAGAAATTAGGCCCAAGGATGTCTTTTATCATCTTAAAAATGGCAGAACATCTCAATATTTATATATGCAAAATAGTTGCTATAGCTCCAAGCATCAAATCTTCATCAAGCAATGTTCAAAACAGGAAGAACACCTCAATATAAAAATAACATATAAGACAGGAAAGTAGAAGAATGAATATTTGGGAAGAAGAAGGGGCCTAGGGGCTAGAGGAACAAGAAAAGATGACCAGGTATGTCACAATGAGCAAGCAGCATGATATTCATCTAAGAAAACATCAGGATAAAACCCACCACTGTGGGCAATGAATATGCTCTAACAAAAAAGGTAAACCAATAAGTACTAAGACGTAGCCTTTCTTCTTACCTATTTTGTACCAAGGAGACAAACTTTCCTTGGATGCCTCTGACAATTTCCTCTCATGTTTCATTAGCCAGGGCTGAGTCAGAGACCCAGGCCAAAGTAATAAAGGAAGCAGAAACAACCAGCATTTTTCAATTTTAGCCTCTGCCATGGGAGGCAGGTTGGCATAGTAACAAAGAAAGAGGAGGGGGATGATCTCTGAGTACACACAGGATCAGCTGGAGACCCTCCTGATCCAAAAGAAAGGAATAATGAGAACCTTTGCACAGCCTCTAACAGTCCTCTAATGAAGAAGAGAGCTGGTTCTCATCAGACAGAATAAGACCACTAATTTTAGAGTTTTTTTCAATATATATTTTTATTGAATTTTTATGCATTTCATACAATACATCTTAATCTATTTAGACTCCCTCCCCTATCTGCATCCCCCCCCACAATATTTCATACATTCTGTCATATATGTTAAGGCCTATTGAGTTGTTTGTGTCCCCAGATGTCCCTCAGTATGAGTTCAGCCACTGGAGCCTAGCCAGCCTATAGTCACTCCCTTAAAGAAGACTAACTCTCTCTCACCCAGTTGCTAATAGTTCCTCAACTGAGTCTGGGGCTTCTTACCCATTTCCCCAGTTCCATGCTGGGTTTCAGTCTTGTTTGAGTTTGCATGGCTCTTGTGCATGCTGTTGTCATTGCTGCAAGTTCATATGACCAAGTTCCCAGAAGCTGGAAGACTGTTTCCTTATTGTCATGGACCATCCCTGGCTCTTACAATCTTTCTGCCACCTCTTCTACAATAGTCCCTGAGCCCTGGGTGGGTGAGGTTTAATATAGGAGACCTATCCAGAGACATGTACTCTGCAGTCCCTTGTTTTCTACATTTTGGTCAGCTGTGGCTTTCTGTGTAAATCACCCTCTGTTGCATGAGGAAGCTTCTCTGGTGAGATTTGAGAAATGCATTAATATTCTCTCTACCCCCTGTTCCACTATGTTCCATGAGACTTACGTATAGAGCTTCCATTATAGATGTGTCATTTAGGGCTGGATATCTCACAGACGTTTATTCTCTGTGTTTGATTAGTTGTGGAACTCTCTAATAGTCTCTATCTGTTGCAAAAAGAGGCTTTGACGAGTGATGACAGGTATACTAGTGTGTAAATGTAATGATCCATATTTAGCATACAGTAAGAAATTGGGTTTGTCTAGGGATGTGACAGACGTAGGACTTTCTCTAGGGTCTATTTAATTTTTTTTAATCATGCTAACAATTTTGAAGTGACTTAGCAATATCACTTACTAGCTACACAAGCTTAGATAAACTATGTATTTCTCCTGGGTAGATAGTTGTCTCATAGGTTTATTCTAAGGATTCAGTTAGATAACATGTATAGTGTGCCCACGGAGTGCTTGATGTATAGATACACAGCAAACATTTGGTTTCCTTCTTTCTTTTCTCTCTTTCTATCTCACCATTCCTCTCCCCCATAGAAAGGAAGCCCTCACCTGATCCTATCCTATTTCCTTACACTGGTGTCCCTCTCTCTCAATCTTTCTTTTTTATAACAATACACTTCTTGGGAAGGGGTGGTGGCTAAACAACCCTTCAAAGTCGGCTATGAATGGTTTGGCCAGTGATACTTAGCTCTACTTTCTTAGAAATAATTTGTGCAGATCTGGGGAGCAAAGGAATCATGGGGACATAACCACAGAGAGATGGAGACTACGGAGGTTGTTGACCAGTTTGAGCTGGCCAAAAGCAATCATTATAGAGAACTGTGTTTAAACACTCAAAGATAACTGAAAGGGGCAAAAAGATTTGCTGCCCTAGGTGATAACCACCATTTGTAGAAAATATCCCCCATCCCTACCTCACATTGCAATAGGATTGTGGGGATTGGCACACAAAACTAGAAACAGCCTTCCTCAATCAAGCAAAAACATTTGTAGTAATCCTACTATTTATAATGACTAAGCTCAATGAACCAACTATGTACTGGTTTCCCTCGTTAAACCCAAAGGTGGTTAGTATTTCCTACCACTTTTGAGTCATGGGAAAAGGACCACATGGAAGAGAACCACCAAGTAGTCTTATGAAGCCTTAAGAAAAAAGCCTTGGGCCAGCTTCTGATGAAAGAAGATAGGGAAAGAAAATTTCCTGAGTGTGACTGATTACATTTAAGCCTATGCCTTTGTGAAGTCAAGAAATACAATTTAAATTTTCAAGTATAACCCTTTCAAGCATTTTACACACACACACACACACACACACACACACAAACACACACACACACATATAATGATAAATAGCTCATATTCATTGAGCACTGATGCTGCGGAATGTACTTCAGTCCTCCTTACAATGCCTACTTTTGTCATTTTCTGCTTGAAATTGAGATTTAAAGAACTTAAATAACATCATATGTAACTTGGATAAATGTACAAATATAGATTAAGAATAAATAAACTGTAAAAATAAGAATGCTAAATTCAAAAGAGGGGAGCTAACCACAGATTGCAGATGTTGGAATAGACGTTATGGGTAAGCCTGACAGGGGGAAAGGACTTAAACATGTAGAGAAAACAAGAGAGGATTCTGGAAAAGGAACTTGCTTTAACAAAGGTCACCCTAAAATGTTTTTGCTAGCAGTTATATCTCCAAAAGAATGCTTTTAGTTACACAGTTTATTAACTGTGATAGTATGAATAAGTTTATCGCATTGTTTCTATGCCGTCCCTACTCTTCTGCTGGACCACAGGAATAGACTATGGCCCCTTCTTCACTATAATCTTCTTCCAGAGAAAATACATAGGATATTAAAAGCACAAAATTGTATTGAAGATCAGAAACTCTATAGACTTCTTGCATTCAACCACATATATAACAGTTAAAAAGTTTAGTAGAGAAAATAAATCACTATTCATAAGGTTCACTAAGTACATTCTGACTAACTATAGTTCAAGTATATGAACTGAAAAATGATTTAAAAAATCCAATAAACCCTACATGTGAGTCATGTAGTTTCACAAAAACAATAGATCCAAGTTTGAGCCAAAGCAAACCTTTTTAAACCCTAATATTGCAGTATTGTCAACATTTTAAGAAATAAAAGTTATTTATTCTTGTTATTGTTGCTTAGAAACCAATCATTTAGAACCTTTAGTTAACTAGAGTAAGAAACAAAAATACAAGAAAACAAACAAACAAAAAACCTTGTGCAGGTGAAATGGTTCAGCAGATAAAAGTGCTTGCTGTGTAAGCCTGATGACCTGAGTTTAACTTCAGGAACTCAGATCCATAGTGGAAGGAGAGAACTAACTCCTGAAAGTTGTCCTCTGACCTCTACTTGAATGCTGTGGTACACATGTACCCCTCCCCCCGACACACGCATGTCATATACAGCCACACACAATAATAATACATTTTTAAAGGAAGAAAATTTCTCTCCTTTTATCTTCTGAAACTGTAATGGAAATGTAGCATATACATAGTATATATTGTAAGCATGTGTGTGTATGGTGTTTCTGGGTATGGGGTATCCTTTTCTATTACTCTTTACTTTGTTTCCTTGAGACAGCATCTCTCACTGAACATGGAGGTCATAGTTTTTAAAGCTGGGTTGGCAGCCAGTAAGCACTGGACATCTTCCTAGCTTCTCGCCCAACTCCCAGTGTTGGGGTGATAGACTTGTGGTGACCACACTCAGCTTTTTATGTGGGTTCTGTTGATCTTATGCTTGCACAGCAAGTGCTCTTACCCATTTGAGTCATATCTCCAGCCTTATTTCAACTATTTTTTATAAGATGTTTTGACAAATAATCAATAATCATAGTTTTCTTATCAGTTATACTTTCAAATAAAAATGGTGCTCCATGCCAAACATATTAAAAAAGTGCAGACTCTGATGCCAAGTGTTGGAGGGGATGTGGGGAAAGGGGAACACTCATCCACTGCTGGTGGGGTTGCAAACTGGTTCAGCCCCTATGGAAGGCAGTGTAGAGAACTCTTAGAAAACTACAAATGAACCTACCATTTGACCCAGTTATACCTCGCCTTGGCATATACCCAAAGAACTCGTCCTGTTGCAGAGACACTTGTACATCCATGTTTGTTGCTGCTCTTTTCACAATAGCTAAGAGATGGAAGCAACCTAGGTGTCCCTCAATTGATGAGTGGATAATGAAAATGTGGTTCATATATACGATGGAGTTTTACTCAGCAGTAAAGAAAGATGAAATCATGAAATTTGCAGGTAAATGGATGGAACTAGAATCTGTTATACTAAGTGAAGTAACACAATCTCAGAAAAAAAATCGACATATGTTCTCCCTCATATGTGGATCCTAGGATCAGACTCTGATAAATAAGTATGCAAACAGACATAACTGCAGGAACCAGGACAAGGGTAAGGAAACAGTGAGGTAAAGGAAAAGAAATAACCTGAAGGAGAAGAATAGTAGGCAACAGACCTTAAGAAGGGAGATATGGATAAAAATTGGGTCAGATTAGGGGAGGGGGGAGGGAAGGGGATATGAGGAACCTAGGGGATAAGGAGAAAGAAGCAGTTCAACAGAGGTAGGATCATGGGAGCAAGGGTATTAGTAAGGAAGAAAGGGGGGGAAGTGCAGGCACCTTAAGTGGGAAAACCATGATAGAGGGGGGAGATGATACAAGAGAGAAACAATGCCTAGCTAGTCACGAAAACCAGAGGGAACCATATTATTCCTACAATCTACTGACAAATTATACGTAAAAGATCAAGAAAAATATCTCTAGATAAGGTTTATTCGAGACCAACTGGTCATTACCCAAGATTTATCTGCAAGACACACAGTAATTAAAAATGCCAGAATGGTGGAACTAACCTTCTTGGATGTTTAACAGACATACCTTGAGATCTATACTAATTGGGTCAGAGGGATTCAAAGGACACTTTTTGCTCCTTGCCCTCCTGGGTCGATTAGTTCCCAGGGACTATGAGCATCGCGCAAAATGTCCTGTAATGGTGGTGGGTCATCTGGCCTCTTGATCAAGGAGGCCAAGGAGACCCCACCAGATGGACTTGAACCAGTGTCCAGTCTATAAAGAGGAGGGTCAACACGGAGGAATCATTTCCTCCATGCTTCCAAGAGGAGCCAACAATGGTCGAGCAGGACCTTTGACTTATCCTCACATGGATGGAGCTGGTAAAAGAAAGGAGCCAGGGGCTCCTCCCAACCCCATGGGACCCCTGAGGAACAAATCCTCTAACGACCGTAAGAGTAAAAACAAATCAGTTTATCTGGTCCAATTGTATGTCCTTAAACACCCAAAAGGGAAGTATAACCAAAGATTAAAGGGGCCAACATAATATCATAAGAGCATACATATACATAACTAAAAGTTACTCGACAAACAACAAAGCCAGACAGGCGATACCTTCAGTCGAGTTGTTGGCTAGGATAGATAAAGGCTCTTCCAGACAGTAACCCAACATACTACTGGAAAAATGAACAGCAGACCCCAATTCTATCCAAAGGAATACTGACAATGGATTGCCGTAGATGAGGAACAGCTGACCCTCCTGGAACAGGGACCTCTGGCTGACTAGATTTACCAGAAGGGCAGACAGGGGGAATGGATGAGGGTGCTGACAACACAGTGGACAGTGACAGGGATGGCAGAGTATGGAGCCTCTAGTGGGAGAGGAAGGCTGTCTATCTGACGAGTTTGTATTCATGCTCAGATGCCGAGGAGCTCAGAAGGTGGGCGACTGTGACCAGTGATAGTCATGTATATAGAGATTAGAAATGCATGTGCAAACATCCAATGTCAATTGCATTGAAAAAGAATTTTTCTATATGAAACTGTGTATTTTAATAATGAAATGGAGATCTTTTTAAAGGTTAAAACATCATTTAATTTATGTCTTATAGGGTTTTTCCTGAGTACAATATTGTATAACTGTAATAATTCACCTGTAAACCTAAAAATTTACAGCCAAATTTGAAAGAGATGCATCCTACCTCAGGAAACCGTTATTGAATATGTCAATTGTGTTGTAATGATATGCTTCTTCTAAGTATGTTGTTATTAAATAAATCATTTTTATAAATTAAAAAAAAAGTGCAGACTCAAAAGTTGAGACATAATAGAATTAATATATATATCATTAAGGACATTATGAGAAAATGGTATTTAGGGGCAGTCTTGTTTGTTTTGTTGATGGTAGGGTATAGTGTTGAGAAGTAATAGCATGAGGACTAGAACAGTTTTGTTGTCTTGACTTGTGGTAAGGTGCTAGAAATTATGTTCATGGTTGCTTTTGTGCTATCAACATAATAAAAAAAGATAGATAATTATATCTTACTGTGTTTATAAAAATAGTTTACGTCAGCACTATAACTTGTGAAGAACACTCTGAGAGATGCTACTGGAAGAAAAGGGACATGAATGATCTAAAACTGCACACAGAAAAGAAGTGTGAGCCTCAGAACCATAAAGTGGAGAGAGGAAGCCAGAGCCCAAGTACACATGCTGTCTGCCCTTTTATACATGAAATATAAAGACATTCAGATGATGTTAGAAATTAGCAGGTTTATGCTTGGGGGTACAGATTGGAAAGGGGTGCAATAGAGGGCTCTGGAATGTTGCAGAGTTCTGTTTTAGAGTTAGTGGTTACATAGACATAGAAATGTCTCTGCTGAGAGTTGAGAAATGCATTAATTATGGGTCTAACAATAAGAAGTTAGAGTCAGTTTAATACTCTGTTTAGCAGAATAATGGTATTAGGTTCTCCCCTATTGCCCATGACCCATCTAGCCTAGGCCTGATGTAGCAGATCTTAAATTCAATTAGAAAGTGGTTGAACACTCCCACAATATTCAGCCATTATTACACTGGTGACATTATTATTACACATAATTTGCCAGGCCAGTTGTTGTTATAGCTCACAGGATTCACAGCTGGATAAGGCCAATGATTAATTTTCTCTTCAGATAGTATGCACAGCACCTTCTAGCACTATGCAATCTAGACAGTAGAGATGAGGATTTGAAGGCAGCACCAGCTTGATTTCTCCTTGTTTGTGCTACAGTTCATGTATGTAGTATCTTCAGCAATAGGATCTTACCTTGAAGTTCAGGTGAGTAACCAAGTACAGGCACAATTGCCAATATTGTTTGAGAGTCTAGGGAACCCTTGGCCAATAGCTTCAGAAGAGGGAGTCCATCCCTGGCATTGGGCTTTTACTGTGCTAGCCTATGGTATCTAGTAGGGGTAATGTCCCCCTGTTATAAGGAAACTCCTTTTAATCTCTTTTTATAATGTGTATGTATATACTTTGAGAAGCTTCTACACTGGTAGATTTCCATATGACTTTTTCTAAAGGCCGTTAGTGTTAGTTATCCCTCCCTATACTCCATCCTCTGCTCTGCCCTCCCATTCCCCACCACATTTAACCCTTTCTACTCAATTATTCCCTTTTATATTAGGGCATTCTACATTCCCTCCCATAAAACACCCCCATGACTATTAATTTCCCCAAGTCTCTGAATTTTCAAATTAAAACATACATATGCAAGATTTCAAAGCTAGCATCCAGCTATAAGAGAAAATGTTGGTCTTTCGGGTCTAGGGTACGTCACTCAGGATGATTGTTTCCAGTTCCATCCATTTACCTGTGAATTTTATAATTTCAGTTGTTTATGAGTTGAATAATATTCCATTGTGTATATGTATTACATTGTCATTATTCATTAATAAGTTGGAGGACATCTAGGTTGTTTCCAATTTCTGACAATTATGAAAAGAGCAGCAATGAATGTGGATGAACAGATATCTCTGTAGTGGTATACAGAGTTTTCTGGGTATATGCTCAAGAGTGGTATGACTAGACTATATGGTAGATCAATTTCTAGCTCTTTGAGGAATCTCCACGTCATGTCATAGTGGAGTTTTCTGGTAGCGTCTTCACGGCCTTTTATGTATAGAATCATAAACTGCAAATAAGGTTACTTTGACTTCTTCCTTTCCAATTTCTATCCCTTTTACCTCCTTTATTGTCTTACTGTTCTAGCTAAGACTTCAAGTACTCTAACAGGAATGGAGAGAATAAACATCCTTGTCTTGTTCCTGATTTTAATGGGAATGCTTTGTGTTTTCTCCAGTTAGTATGATGTTGGGTGTGAGCTTGTTGTATATTGCCTTCATTATGTTAAAATATGTCCCTTTTATTTTTATATCACCCATGACTTTTATGATGAATGGATATTGGATTTTGTTGAAGGCTTTTTCTGCATCTGAGATGGTCAAATGGCTTCTTTCAGTCTGTTTATGTAGTATATTACATGTACTGATTTATGTATGTGGAACCATCCCTGTATCTCTGAGATGAAGAAAACTTGACCATGGTGGCTAATCTTTTTGATGTTTTCTTGCATTTGGTTTGAAGTATTTTATTGAGAATACTTGTATCTATATTCATAAGAGAGATTGGTGTATAATAATTGGCAGGGTTGTATCTTTTTCTGGTTTTGGCTTCATAGAAAGAATTTTGGAGTGTTCTTTCCTTTTCCATATTATGAATAATTTGAGAAATGTTGGTATTAGTTCTTTTTTGATGGTTTGGTAGAATTCTGTGCTGTATCTATGTGGTGTGAGTTCTTTATAGTTGGGAGAGTTTTCATTTCTGCATTTATTTCATTGGTTGTTATGGGTCTGCTTAAATTAGTTATGTCATTTTGATTTAACATTGGTAGGCCATACATATTTAGAAATTTATCCATTACTTTTAGATTTTCTAGCTTAATGGAATATAAATTTTTTTGAAGTATGTCTTTATGGTATTCTGAATTTCCTCAGAATCTGTTGTAATGGTTTCCTTTACATCTCAGAGTTTGTTTAATTGGGTCCTCTCTTTTGGTTGATTTGGCTAAAATGTTGTCAATCTTGTTATTTTTTTTTAAAGAGCCAACTCTTTATTTCATTGATCCTTTGTATTCTATCTTCATTTGTTTCATTATTTTTTATCTTGATTTTATTTATCTCTTCCTTTCTACTTTTTTAAGGTGTTGTTTGTTCTTGGTTTTCCAAGGCCTTAAGGAGAATTATTAACTTATTTATATGAGATGATTTTAATTTTCTAATGTAGGCACTTAATGTTATAATTTTTCTCTCAGGGTTGCCATTGTTGTGTCCCATTGATTTTGGTATGTTGTGTTTTCATTTTCATTCAATTCTAGGAATTTTTTAATTTCCTTCTTGATTTCTCCCTTGGTCCAATTTTCATTCAGTTGTGTATTGTTCAGGCTTCATGGGTTTCTGTGCTTTTTCCCATTTTTATTGTTATTGATATCTATCTTTGCTCCTTTGTGGTTGGATAGGATGCAGGATGATATTCAGTTTTCCTAAACTTGTGGAGACTTGCTTTGTGTCCTAATATGTGGTCAATTTTGGAGAACGTTCCATAGGTATTGAAAAGAAAGTGTATTCTTCGGTGTTGTGGTGGAATGTTCTGTAGATGTCTGTTAGCTCAGTTGGACTTATGGTGCCATTTAACTTCAGGATTTCTCTATTCAGTTTCTGTCTGATTGACCTGTCTATTAGTGACAGTTAGGATTTTAAGTTACCCCTATCACTGTGCTGAAGTCAATGTGTGATTATAGATCTAATAAAGTTTCTTTTATAAAATTAAATGTCCCTGTGTATGGTGCACATATGTTTAGGATTATAATATCTTCTTGGTGCATTTTTAGTGAGTATGGCATGACCTTCCCTATGTCTTCTGACTAGTATTAGTTTGAAGTCTATTTTTTCAACTATTAGAATAGCTACTGCTTCTTGTTTCTTAGTTCCATTTGCTCAGAATAGCTTTTTCCATCCTTTTACCCTAAGGTGGCATTGATTATTGTTGGTGAGCTGTGTTTCTTGAAGGCAGGAAATCAATAGATACTTTTTTCTAATCTAGTCAGTTAGTCTGTCTTTGACTGGGAAGTTGAGACCATTAATATTGAGATTTGTTATTGATCAATGTTTATTAATTCTTGTTATGTTAGTGTTGTATTGCTATTTTCTTAGACTTCATTTGGTTGATTATTCTACGTTAATTTATATATATTTTTTTGTGCCCTCTTGAGAGCATTTGATTTTCTTTTCAGAGTATTCTCTGTACTGCTGGTTCCATGATCATGAAATCCTTAAATCTGTTTTGAGCATGGAAAGTTTTTCTTTCTCCTGCAATTACAAATGATAGCTTTGCTGGGTATAGTAGACTGGCCTGTAATCTGTGTCCTTTCATGATTTGTTAGGACATTGGTCCAAGTCCTTCTGGCTCTCACAGTCTCCTTTGAAAAGTCAACTGTTATTTTAATAAGCCTGTGTGAATTTATCTTCCTCTCTCAGAGCTTTCAATATCTTTTTGTTGTTGTTGTTCTGTATGTTTAGTGTTTTAACTACTAAATGCCATGGAGAGCTTCTTTTCTAGTTCTGTCTACTTGGTATTCTGTATGCCTCTTGTACTTTGATAGGTATCTCTTTCCCAAGATTGGGGAAATTTTCTTCTATGATTTTATTAAAAGTATTTTGTTTGCCTTTGACCTGGGTTTCTTCTTCTTTCATGACTATGATTGATAGGGTATGTCTTTTTTACAGCATCACAGAGTTCTTGCATATTCTATTCCTAGGTTAATTTAGATTTGGCATTTTCTTTGCTTGAGTGATCCATTTCCCCAAGCTTGTCTTCAAGATCTGATATTCTTTGTTCCATTTCTTCCACTTCCTTTTTGCCTCTTTCCTCTAAGTGTTTTCTTTAAGTTCCTGAGTTTTTCACTTCAATTTTATTTCAGTTTGACTTCCTTCAGAGAGTCTACTTCTTTGCTGAAGTCGAATTTCATGTTTTGAACTTAGCTATTTCACTCTACTCTGTATTTTCACAGTCCAGTGTTTTATTCATATCCTCTTTGAGTTTCTTGAACATATTTATAATTGCTATTTTATAATCTTTGTCTTTTATATCTGCTGGGCTGTCATTCTCCAGAAACAATAAGATGGGAGGTGCTAATTTCTGTAGTAGACATTTTATATTGGTTACTCATGTTGTGTTTTTACCAATGAGACCAAGGCATCTGGACTTGTGTTGGTGGTGATGTTTCTCGGTTTCTCATCTTTGTTGAATGGTTGTTTGTGTCTTTGTTTGCTATCTCCTCAACTTCTCAGGTTATGACCCAGCTGAGTAGTGCTTGATGTTCAGTTTGGGGGACACTTTATGTTATTTTGCTAATGGGATATAAGAAGTGGTCACAGTTAAGGTAGAGATAGGGGTGACTTTTGAGTTGAGGTTCCCCTTATGATCCTGGAAAATCAGGGTCTGCTGGATGGTTGCTAGGTGAAGAGATTGACTGATAGGTCATACTGAGAGAGCTCACAGGTCTTGGGACACAAGGTTCTTAATAACCCAAGCAGGTTTGAGAGCTGAGATGGCAGGAATAGGGAGGTGTGGGAAAGAAAACTCACCATCTCAGGTCTGAGAAAGTTCCCAGATCTGAAGGCTAACACAGGATCTAGCAGAACTGAGATGGCAAGACACAGGAAGATGTAGGAAAGGAAACTCAAAATGGCAGGTCTGGGAAAGCTCCCAGGTCTAGGGGCACACAAGTGTCCTAGCAAAGTTGAGATGGCAGAGCACAGGGAGGGTGTGGGAAAGTGGTTTAAAATATATTTTTTACAAAAAAAAAAAAGCTTAGATGGAGGTGTTCTGTGTAAGTGGATAATGACATTCCAAGAAGTTATGGGTTATTACATGAAAATCCCAGTGCCAGGTATGGGATACCACCCAATGTCTTGGTCAGGGAGGCCTCAGACACCTCCCCCAAATAATATAGAGTACTGTTTTTGCTCTTGGCTGCTCACCAGAACTAGATGATAAGACCCTATTGTTGAAAATATCACACACTTCAGTTGCAGGAAATACAGAAATCAAATGGGAACAGACCTGAAAAACGTCCTCCCTTCTGGCCAACTTGCACAGTACTGGAAGGGGCTATACAGGCTGCTGGGGGACAAAAGTCATAAACAGTCATACTACTACTGAACCTTGTGAACAACAATACCAACCTGCCAGGCAAGATGTGGCCACTGGTTCACTGGTGCAATAGTAGCATGACTCTTATAGAGGAAACCAAACACATTGATTGGATTTGAATCTTACTCCATGGGAGGGAATTCATGCCTGGTACTGTAACCTTGTCAAAAGCCCACAGCTATGGATGTCATAGGCTCTAGGTGATAGATCTACTACTGTTGTTTTGCTAAAGAGACATGTTGCCAAATTGCCTTCTGAATATTTATCTTTATACCTATCAATTTATGCTGCTCTCAACCTTGGTCAGTGGGAAGTGGAATGCTTTAGCTCTAAATAGGACATTTAAATCTATATCACTCCATCCCAAGGCTCATCCCAGGGAGCATCATGGAGGAGCTGGCAAAAGAATACAAGTGCCAGAGGATTGGTAGAAGTGCTGTGAAAAGCTGTTTTCTGGTCATCGCACTGATGAACTACAGTAGCTTTGGTTACCTGCACCAGATCTAGCCTATCAACATTCCAGTGTAGATGGAGGAGGAGTATTTGAAGCCCTACCCTTAGCTAAGGAACTATTGTCAGTTAATGACTGCTAGGAAAGGGGAAATCATTTTTCTTCAGGAATGTAGCCACTGGTAGGTTGTCCATGATCCAGTAAATAATCCCACACCCATGCACATACAAGCATATACTCAGCACCTTATTAACAGAAAAATAAGACATAAAGTTAAAAGAGGAATGTGTTGGGAAAAAAGTCCCAAAGAGAGTAAGAGAAGAATAAAAGAAGCGAAGGGGGAGGGTGAATATGGTCAAAATACATTGTATATGTGTATAAGTTATCAAAGAATAAATATAAAATTATTCAAAATAAAACCATAAGGAAATATACTAAAATCTGGAGGCTGTAAGGACCTACTTGATGAAATAATATTGTTCAAATAACTGATACAAAATCATGCATGGGTTAGAGGTCCATTCAAAGTACAAGACAGACCAAAAAAATATGAATGTCACAGAATCTGAAATGTTCATGGATATGATTTCAAAATTCACATGGAAACCAACTGATAAGAAATTGCCAATCATCAATTTCTGGCATAATATCCAAAAAGAAGATATCATTCTCTACCTCTCCTCCTATTATTTAAGTAAAATATGTACCAACAGATTAAGTAAGAAAACAGAGCTGAGGGACTCAGCTATCTCCTCATAAGCCAAATTTCAATTTCACTACTGTTTTTCAGTTTAGAAAATAAGAAAAAACTTAATTAAAACATGTTATTTATATTAGCAAGCAATGAATTTACTTGGATGAGTAAATTTTTGAAATTTCTCAGTTACAATAAATATGAATAGCTATAATGAACATAAGCAAAAGTTCCTTGAGTGCTCAAAAATTTATAAAAGCATAAAGATACCAAAAATTGAGAACCCCTGCCATACAGTATTTCATTATCAATTGGGATTTAACTTGAACAGTAACTTCTGTGAATATTCTTGAGATAGCGTCTATTCAGCTTAATTTCCTCATGTGGCCTTTCTGCTTGCAGTTTCTTCTCTCCAGTCTCCTTTATGTCAGTCCAATCAGATTGTTCTCCAGTTCAGGACTTACAGTGACTGTTTCATCAGGTGCACTTTCTTCTTCCTGGCAGCAATGTTCCAGAGGCTTTACCAAGAAAGTGGAACTGTGTTGTGGCTATGGATTCAGCCAGAAAGAGGTCAGAGAACAGAGCACTCTAGAGTAATAGAAGTAAAATACTTTTTTTCTTGAATTACAGGTATAGTTTCCTGGGGCTTAACATCATCTAATACCAATATAAAGCAATAGCTCGCCATGTCTCTGCAACATGTGCCCCTGCTTTGCTCTGATCATAGAACACATCCTTCTCAGGCTTTCCTTAGTCTTTTTTGTTTCCTTCTTCCCACTGTCTTTCCAGAAGGTGGAAACCAAGACTTTGGCATCCTTGTCTGCCTTGTTTTCTGACAAGAACTGTGTTTGGAACATGTACAGCACACTCTCCCCAACAGCAGATTCTCATCTTCTCCAGAGTCTATAAAATGTGCACCACAAAGGAATAATCCTAACTGATAAAACAAACCAAAAGATTTAAAATAATTGAAATCATAAAGTACATCATAGAGTGCATTCTCTAACTAGAAATCAACAACAAAGAGATTAAAAATATACTTCTAAATGATCTGTGGATCAAAGAGAAAAATCTCAAATGAGAAAAAATTGTAGAACTGAATAAAAATTAAAGTGTAACATATAAAAGTGTGTGGGACATGGGTGAAGAAGTGTTGGCAGACAAGTCTATGGCACTAAATATTTAGAATGGAACAGATGAAATACTAAAAATTGATAACCTAATCCCTTATGTCAAAAGTTAAATTAAAAAAGAAAAATAAACACTGGATAAGTAAAAGAAAGAAAATGTTCAGTTGCAGAAATTAATGAATTTGAAAAGAGAAAAACAATAGAAAAAATTGAGTAAATGTAAAGGTCACTTGAAAGATCAATGAAATTGACAAACCTCTAGCAGGATTTACAAAAGAAAAATGAGAAGCCAACAAGGGCTCTATTACCAATATCAAAAAGATATGAGAATATTGGCAGCAGTTCTATACATCCAAATCTGGTAACTTGGATGAAATGGGCCAATTCCTTGAACATTACAAAATATCACAAGTAATCTGGAATGAAATGGATAGCTCATATAGCTTAATACCTGTTTAAAAATAGAATTCATAATCTGAAGATATCCACAACACTCTTCAGGCCCAGATTTCCCTGGAAAATTCTTTCAAATGCATACAGAAGCATTGATACCAATTTTATATACTCTTTTCCAGATATTATAAGGGAACACTTCAAATTCATTTTATGAAGCTTGTGTTGGCTTGATATCAAAACTGGATAGACATGGTATAGTTAAAGAAAACTATGGTCCGGGACTGGAGAGATGGCTCAGTGGTTAAGAACACTGGCTGTTCTTGCAGAAGACCAGGGTTCAAATCCCAGCACCCACATGGCAGCTAACAACTGTCCGAAATGCCAGTTCTAGGGGATCTGACAGCCTCTTCTCTCCTCCACGGGCATTGCATGACACAAGTGCACTTACCTACAGGCAGGCAATACACATATACCCACAAAATAAAAAAATAAATTTAAAAATTAAAAAACAAGAAAACTATGGACCAATATAATTCATGAAAACATATGTAAAATTCCT
>NW_008333371.1:1106736-1108257 GCF_000622305.1 Nannospalax galili | reverse complement strand
AGAATAAATAAATAAAAATTTTTAGAGATGTTAATTCTCCCTAAATTGAAAGATAAGTTTAACCATGCATCACAGAATCCCAATCAGCATTTTTGTAGAGCCAGAAAATATTATGTAAACTTTATGTAGAAAGTCAAGAGAACAGGATATTTAAAGATTTTTTTTGAAATGGGAATAAGCAGCCTACCTAATTTCAATAGTAATTATGTACCTTCAGTAATTAAAATTAGATCATATTAATGGCAGCATAGACATAGATCAGGGGAACAGAACAGAAGACACAGAATGTGAAGACCAGGGTTCAAATCCCAGCACCCACATGGCAGCTAACAACTGTCCGAAATGCCAGTTCTAGGGGATCTGACAGCCTCTTCTCTCCTCCACGGGCATTGCATGACACAAGTGCACTTACCTACAGGCAGGCAATACACATATACCCACAAAATAAAAAAATAAATTTAAAAATTAAAAAACAAGAAAACTATGGACCAATATAATTCATGAAAACATATGTAAAATTCCTTAAGAAAACATTGACAAATAGAATTTGCATATATATATGAAATTATATGCCATATATATATATATGAAATTATATACCATGGTGAGTAGGGTTTATTCCTGGGTACAAGTTTAGTAAGAATTTTTAAAACCAAAGGCATTCCACACACTAACAGGCAAAGGGTAAAGTTATGTATTCACATTACCTGGTGTAAGAAAGCACCTGACAACTTCAATACCCATTTTTTAAAAACTAAGAGCTCAGTTTCTTAAACTTGATTAAAAAAAAATGATTATTATACTTAACTGTGAAAAAAATTGGTGCATTTCCAGGAACAAGGCAAAAACATCTGCTGTCATCACTCTTATTCAAACGCAGTACTGAAGGGTTTGGCCAGTACTACAAAACAAGAAAAAGAAATAAAGGCAAAATGATTAGGAAACAAAAGAGGAGACTATCTCTTACTATTTATAGACGACAAGACATTGACATAAAAAATCCCAAGGAATCAAAATTAAAATTCCCAGAAGTCATGAGCTTAGCAAAGTCACAGGATCTAAATCTGCACCTCTGTGCATGACTTTCTGTGTCTATTTTTCTAGTCTACACATGGAGGTATTGTGTTTCTATATGCTAGCAATGAACACATGAATCCCAGAATTAAAAATAAAATAGCACCTCAAAAAAAAATCCTTACATGTAAATATAGCAAAACACATAAGCCTTATGTGCAGAAAACTATAAAATGCTAATGAAAAATTAAATAAGTAAATGGTTAAAATATTGTGTTTCTGGGCTGGAAGACCCAACATAGTAAAAATGTTTATCTGAGATGGCTCTGCGATTAAGAGCACTGGCTGCTCTTCCAAAGAACCTAAGTTTGGTTCCCAGCACTCACATGGTGGCTAACAACCATCTGTAATTCCAACTTTAGGTGATCCAATGCCATCTTCCGGCCTCTGCAGGCATTTGCATGACATGGGTAAACTCACATACAGATGAGCAAAACATTCATATAT
>NW_008333371.1:1093599-1106344 GCF_000622305.1 Nannospalax galili | reverse complement strand
TTTTTGAGACTGGGTCTCCCAATAGCCTCAGTTGACCTGGAATTCATTATGTAGACCAGGCTGGCCTCAATCTCACAGACCACCAGCCTCTGCCTCCCTAGTACTGGGACTAAAATTACACTGTGCCATGACACCCAGCTCCAAATGACATTTTTTTTTACATTTATTTTTAAATTTTTAATTGAGTGGGGGGGGGGTTTAGGAGCCTATGGAGGCCAGAGGTGTCAGATTCCCCTAGAGCAGGAGTTCCAGCTGGTTATGAGCTGCCTGATGTGGGTCTGAGAATTTAACTCAGGTCCTCTGCAAGAGCAGTATGTGCTCTTAAACCTCTGAGCAAACTCTCCAGGCCACAAAATGTCATTTGACGAAGGTACAAACACAGTTTCTATGGAAAGGTGGCCTTTTCAATATAAAGTACTAGAACAATTTAATATCCATATTGAAAATAAATAAAAACCCCAATCTAAAACATAATGTCATGTAAGGCTTAACTCAAAATATATCACAATCTTAAATGTAAGTGTTATGTTCTAACTAAACTACTACCAAAACAAACCAAGCAAATAAAAAGCAATCAGAATATCTTTGGGATAGAAGTTGTGGCAAAATGTTCTTAAATCTCACACTAAAAGTAAAATCCATAAAAGAGAAAATTGGTAATCTCAATTTTATCAAAATAAAAATGCCATTTTACAGAAGACTCTAAAGAGGATGAAAAGACAATTTATAGCCCCAAAGAAAATATTTGAAAGCCACAGAGCCAAAAAAGAATTGGTATTGAGGACCAGCAAGATGACTAAGGGGTAAAAGCACTTGCTTTGCAAACCTGACAAGAGGATTTCAGTATTGTCCTCTGATCTCCATATATGCATTGTGGCAGGAGCATCTCTACACATGAATGATTCATGAACACACACACACACGTAATAATACAATAAATTTTTTTAAAAATTAGTATTGAGGATGAATAAAGAACTCAAAACTTAGCGATGAAAGAAATGAGTAAAAATTTAACATATATTTTTCCTTTGTCAAAATAGTTGTCTGGGGGGTGGTAAGATGGCTCAATGGTTAAGAGCACTGGCTGCTCTTGCAGAGGGCCTGGGTTCAATTCCCAGCACCCACATGCAGCTAACAACCATCTGTAATTCCAGTTCCAGGGGAATCCTACACACTCTTCTGACTATTATGGGTATTGCATGACACAAATGCACTTAAACACATGTAGGCAATACACTCATACACATATGCATTAAATAAAAATAATAATAAAATAATAAACAAACAGCTGTTACCAAACAACTTGAATTTAAAGACTATCAAGAGGATATGAGAATATAAACCTCACCATGTAATGAAAGAGAAACATCAAAAAAGATCAGGCTGGATTTTGGAACTCCTATGCATGATATTATTTAGAGCCAAATAATCCAGGACATCCTAATGCACAGTGCACATAGCTCTGAAGATCACAGGCCAACTTCTATGAGTAGAGCTGGAGCTGGAATCTTCCCCAAGTTGCATTTCCTCTGTGCACCCAGCAGATTCTAAACTTCAGTGTATAGGCTCTGGTGAGATAGGACTTCCACTGGAGAGGAAGAAAAGTTATTGAGGATCTCTGGACAGGATTTAAATACTGGAATAGACAGTCTTTTAGGCAGCCATGAGACAGGGCTGGCTGACCCACTTTGTGCTGGATGTTGCTTACTCTGTGTGGTATTTCCCAGCATTACTCCTGCCCACACCCTATATTTAGTGAGGCTGTTTTGGAAATGTGCAGCCTAGTCCGTCCTGGAAGGCACAAAGAATACCTAAGAGTACAGAGAGCACTTCTGTATCCCCTAGCCCTCTACCCCTGCTTAACACTGAGGCACAGAGATGGTAGAGCTATCTTCATGCCCCAGTGCAGAAACCTCATAAAGGTCCTTGACAACAGAGGCAGTTGTGTCACTGTGGCTTCATAGAAAGTCCAGATGCAAGAATATAGAATACCTGCTCCATCCAAGCCTATCCTTTAGATAGAAACCTTCAGAACATAAGAAAGTAGAGAGGAGGGGACAACTTCCTGCAGTCAAGCTACTACTCGGTGAGCCTGTACTTCACATCATTTGGGTCTTTATAGTCATTGGTTGTCTAGGCTAGGACATTTGTGTTTCACTAAGTTAAGAGGAAGATCATTCTCTTTTTCAATAATATACAATGCCTTTTGATTAGAAGCTTGAAATGGCAGGGTTCTTCTAGGCTCTTCCGTTCTTTTGTAGCCCTACTCATAATTAGCTTCCCACAGCTCCTCCTAGTCTTCTTCCACCATTACTCACCAGGTTGCTCTATTTGTGCTGCAGAGGATGCCTTTTTTCACCCTACCTGGCTTCACCATGTTTAATACCACATGTTATTTTAGGTCCATATTGCTAATCTTTGATACCATAAATACTCCCCCCTTATTATTTTCAATTGTTTCCAGATTAGTCTGTTACATTCATGGAGTTCTTAATCTTAAATGTATGACTCTGAAGGTTGGTGAAAGAATTTAAGTGAATTTGATCCATGAGTTTTCCACAAAAAAATATTCCTATCTTAATTTTCATTAATCTCTGAAATTTAATATGGCCTTATATTAATGCAAGCAGAAGGTCACAATGACATAAATAGAACATGGAAATTAACTGTTACAATGCACTGTTATTGCTTTGGATGTCTCAAAACTTAATTCTACTGATCACTGGTTAAAATAATGCCAGTTACTAGATGTGACAATTATCAAATATCTGTAAATAAGTACATACATATCATAAATGTTTAAAACCTTTTGATAACACCTTAGGTATAGCTTGTTTTCTTTGTAAACTTGTATTTTCATGTAAAAAGATATTGTAAGAAGGGATCAATAAATAAATTGTTCATGGAAACAATAGCACAAAAGAGATTAAAAATTATTGAAGTATCCAGTCTGTATACCACAATAGCAAAAAAGATTAAAAGCAACTTAACTTTCCATAAAGAAAGCATAGAGAAGTAATTATGTGTATTCAGTGCAATATTATGCAGACAGTAGCTGCAATGCTGTGGAATAGTTTATGGAGTATATGGAAGGATATTTACCATGTATTCCATAAGAGAAAAGGTGCTACATAACACCATTTTTATACATTAAATAAACACAATTAATAAAATTGTATGTAATTATATAAGTAATATAATACATAGAAAATGGATTTCAATACAGACACAAAATAATAATGATGGACTGCGTCTTGGTTCCCCTGCAGCCTGAACAGCTCTGCTCTCTCCCTGCCCTCTGTGCCCCTTCCAGCCTTAGGCCCAGGCCCACTCCTACTCTTCTGCCTCAGATCTCTGGACTAGCTTCCTAACCCAGACTAGCTTAATCCTCTAAGGTAGTTTGTTAGATTCTCCACAGGCTGTCCCCACCCCCACCTTAGCCCTAGCCTCCTGATCTGCCCACCACAGACTGGTCTGCTACCCTGGTAAATCAGATCCTGCCCACTGTGCCTTTATTCCCCTGAAGCCTGAATAGATCCATTCTCTGCCTGCACTTGGTCCCCCTTCTGGTCTTGGGTCCA
Organism: Nannospalax galili; assembly: GCF_000622305.1. Taxonomy (NCBI): domain Eukaryota; kingdom Metazoa; phylum Chordata; class Mammalia; order Rodentia; family Spalacidae; genus Nannospalax; species Nannospalax galili. The sequence goes on along the minus strand of NW_008333371.1, from coordinate 1,102,763 downwards.
GGCCCACTCCTGATCTTTCTGCCCCAGATCTCTTTGTCCAGACCTGCCCACTGCATCCTGATCCCTTGTACCCAGGCTAGGTCAATTCTCCAGCTTCATTTGTTAGCCCCTGCACAGGCTGTCCCCATCCCCAACTTGCCCTTGCTCCCTCTCCTGATTTGCCTACCAACTGCCTACTACCCAGACCAGTCTACCTTCCTCCAAGAACTGAAACACACACCACTAATTTTTCATACCTGTGCAAAAAGCAACCAAGCTATATCAGCAATATAAACAGAAGCAAACTTCAACTAAACAAAGGCAGAATAGAATTTTTTGTCAAATACACTACCAACAAAAGACATCTTTATGTGGCAATGGAAAAAACATAAATAATATGAAAAAAACAAGAGACTATATCCCCAACAAAACTCACCAGTCCTACAGAAGTGTAATACAATGAGAATAAGCTAGCCAAGAATTTAAAAAGAATAATCATAAACATGATGAAAGAACTAAAAGAACACACAAACAACTCGAAGAACTCAAGAATATACATAAAATGTGTGGCAGAAGCTCAAGAAAATACAAATATGCAACTGAATGAAATAGCGAAAACAATTCAGGACTTGAAAGTGAATTCATAAAAGAGAAATATTGAAGGAAACCCAAGCCCAAATGAAGACTGAATTGAAAAATTCAATAAATCAATTTGAAAAGACAGGAGAAAGCCTCACAAGCAGAATGAATAAAATAGAAAACAGAATATCAAGCCTGGACAACAAAGTTGAAGAACTGGACTCCTCAAGCAAAGATCATTTAAAAAAATTTTAAACATATAGGAATGAAATACATAGGAAATGTGGGACACCATGAAAAGACCAAATCTATACATTATACACATACAGGAAGAAGAATTCCAGGCGAACGGCATTGATCAGATCTTCAACAGGATTAGAGAAGAAAACTTCCTTAAATTAAGGAAAGCCATACCTATACAGATATAAGAAGCATATAGAACACCAATTAGATAGGACTAGAACAGAAATTCCCCCATGGAATATCATAGTAAAAACACTAAATGTACAAAACAAAGAGAGGGTACTGAAAGCTGTTAGAAAAAAAAAACAAGTTATGTATAAAGGAAAACCCATAAGAATTACAGCTGACATTTTAATGTAAACTATGAAAGCCAGAAGAGCCTGGAGCAAAGTATTCCTAGATCAAAATGCCCAACCCAGAATACTTTACCTGGAAAAACTATCATACTCAAAGGGGAATAGAAAATTTTCCATGACACAAATAGTCTGAAAGACTTCATGTCCACCAAACCAGCCCTATAGAGAACACATGAAGCAATACAAAGGACCAAAGACAGTAACGACTATACCCAAAGAGTTTACAGAAAGAAAACAAAGGAAGGCATAATTATGGAAACATAAAATACAACCAAAACACAAACAAATTAAAATGACAGTAAACAATATACATCTTTCAATAATAAATTTAAATATCAGTGGCCTCAACTCCTCACTCAACACAGGTTAGTGGAATAAATTAAGAAAGAAACAACATCTTTTTGTTGTCTTCAAGAAACTCATCTCCCCTTCAAGGAAAGGCACTACCTAAATGTGAAAGGATGGAAAAAAAATATTTCAAGCAAATGGCACTAAGAAGCAAGCAAGTGTTGAAATTCTAATATATGACAAAATGGACTTCAAATTAAAAATAACCAGAAGAGACAAAGAGGGTCACTTCATCCTAATCAAAGGAATAATTGTCCAAGAAGATATTTTAATCATGCACATATATGCACCATATTCTGGAGCACCCAATTTTATAAAAACAATACTACAGAACTAAAAAACACAGATTAACCCCAATTCAGTAATAGTAGGTGACTTCAATAGCCGACTCTCTCCAATAGACAGGTCAACTGGACAAAGAATAAACAGAGAAGTAAATGACATATTACATCAAATGAACCTAACAAACATCTACAGAGTATTCCACCTAAGCACCAAAGAATACTTTCTACTCAGCAGCCCATACAAGTTTTTTAAATTGACCACATACTGGGGCACAAAACAAACCTCAACAAAAACAAAAATTTGAAATAATTCCATGCATTCTATCAGACCACATTACAATAAAGCTTATTATTAAAAGCAACTACATGAACTCATGGATATTAAACAATACACTCCTGAATGATGAATGGGTTAAAGAAGAAATTAAGAAAGAAGCAAAAAGTATTTCTGGAACTAAATGAAAAAGAGAATACAACAGAACAAAACCCCTGAGACACTTTAAAAGCAGTTCTAAGAAGGATGTTTATGGCTCTAAGTGCCTACATCAAAAAATCAGAAAGAACACATACAAATGACTATATAGTGCAACTCAAGGCAAGAACAAACCAAACCTAAACCTAGTAGATGAGAAGAAATAGCAAAAATCAGAGAAGAAATTAGCAAAATAGAAACAAAGGAAACAATACAAAGAATCAATGAATCTAAGAGCTGATTTCTTGAAAAGCTAAACTAGATAGACAGATCCTTAGCCCAGTTAACTAAAAGAAAGAAAGAAATCCAGATTAACAAAGCCAGAGATGAAATGGGAAACATCACAACAGACACCAAAAAAATCCAGAACATTTTAAGGGAATACTTTGAAAATCTATACTCTATTAAATTTGAAAAACCTAAAAGAAATTAATGGACTTCTAAATTTATGGAAACCATGAAAGTTAAACCAAGAAGAGATAAACGCTTAAACAGACCCATAATATATAAGGAAATTCAAACAGTAACACAAAACCTCCCAAGTAAAAAAAAATTAAAAAGCCCAGGCCCAAATGGATTCACAGCATAATTCTACCAGACATTCAAAGAATATCTACATCCAGTATTTCTTAAATTATTCAAAAAACTTAAAAAAAAAAACAGAGGGAGAACTCCCAAACACCTTCTTTGAAGCCAGTATCACTCTAATACCAAAACCAGGTAAACACACAACAAAAAATATAGGCTCATATCTTTAATAAACATAGATGCAAAGATTCTGAACAAAATACAAACCATATACAGACACACATCAAAAAGATCATCCACCATGATTTAGTCAGTTTTATTCCAGAGATGCAGGGATGGTTCAATAAGCATAAGTCAGTAAGTGTAATAAATCATGTAAATGGACTTAGAGACAAAAATCACTGATTATCTCAATAGATGCAGAAAAGGCCTTTGACAAAATCCAACATGCATCAATATTAAAAGTCCTAGAGGGAATTGGACTGGAGGGAATATATCTCAACATAATTAAAGCTATATACAACAAACCCACAGTCAACATTATTCTAAATGGAGAAAAGCTAGAAGCATTCCAATTAAAATCAGGAACCAGACAAAATTGTCCACTATCTCCACTCCTTTTCAATATAGTTCTTGAAACTCTTGCTAGAGGAATAAAACAAGAGAAGGAAATTAAAGGGGTACTAATTGAAAAGAAGAGGACAAATTATTACTATTTGCAGACAATATGATATTATACATGAGATTCCAAAAATTCCACCAGAAAACTGCTAGAAATATTCAATACTTTCATCAAAGGGGTAGGTTACAAAATCAACTTACAAAAATCAGTAGCCTTTCTATATATATCAGAGTACATAGAAACCCTCCCAATCACAATAGTCTCAAAAAAAAAAAAAAAATCTAGGAATAAACCTAACCAGAGACAATAAAGACCTCTACAATGAAAATTTTAAATTTTTAAAGAAAGAAATAAAGTCACCAGGAGATGGAAAGACCTACCATCCTCATGGATTGGTGGAATTAATATTTTGAAAATGATGATCCTACCAAAAGTAATCTACACATTCAATGCAATGCCAATCAAAATCCCTGTGACATTCTTCACAGAGCTAGAAAGAACTATCCTAAAATTCATATAAAATCAAAAAAAAGATCCCACATAGCCAAACAATATTGGGCAGAAAGACCAGTGCTGGGGAGTATCACCATGCCAGATCTCAAACTATAATACAGAACTATAGTCATAAAAACAGCATGGTACTGGCACAAAAATAGACAAGTAGATCAATGGAACATAATAGAAGACCCAAACATGAGTACATGCAATTTTAGCCACCTGATACTTGACAAAGGTGCCAAGAATACACAATGAAGCAAAGACAGCATCTTTCACAAAGAATGCTGACAAACCTGGATCTCCACCTGTAGAATGAAATTGAATGCTTATCTTTCACTCTGCACAAAAAAATCAACTCCAAATGGATTAAAGATCTCACTATAAAACCAGAAACTGCTAAAACAAAACATAGGCAGTACCCTCCAAGACATAAGTATAGGAAAGGACTTTCTAAATCAGTTGCACAGGCATTAAGGTCAATAATCAACAAGTGGGACCCCATTAAACAAAAAAGGTTCTGTTCAGCAAAAGAAACAACCAACGAAGTGAAGAGAAAAACCCACTGAGTGGAAGAAAATCTTCACCTGTTATACGTCCAACAGAGGATTAATGTCCAGAATTTACAAAGAACTCAAAAAACATAGAAACAAGAGAACAAACGACCTAATAAAAAGATGGGCTAAGGACTTGAACTGAGAGTTTTCAAACAAAGAAATAAAAAAGGCTAAGAAAAACCTTTAAAAGTATTCAACAGCCTTAGTAATTAGAGAAATGCAGATCAAAACCACTTCAAATATCATCTTACCTCAGTCAGATTAGCTAAGATCAAAAGACCAAAAGACACCAAATGCAGGTGAGGATGTGGAGAAAGGGGACTCCCGCTTCACTGTTGGTGGTAATGCAAACTCATGCAACCACCATGGAAAGCAGTGTGGGGAGCTCTTAAAAAAAATGAAACATGAATCTACCATATGATCTGATTATACCACTCCTTGACATACACCTAAAGGACTTGTCCTGCTGCAGAGATACCTGTACATTCATATTTGTTGCTGCTCTTTTCACAATAGCTAAGAAAAGGAAACAACTTAAATATCCCTCAACTGGATAATGAAAATGTGGCACATTTACACAATAGAATTCTACTCAGCAGTAAGGAAAGATGAAATTACAAGATTTGCATGTAAATGGATGGAACTAAAAACTATTCTACTAAGTGAAATATCACAGACTCAGAAAAACAAGTGATGTATGTTCTCCCTCATTTGTGGATCTTAGTACCAAGCCCTTATATGTGAGTATAATCCTGATGCAACAGCAGGAACCAAGAAAATGGAAAGAAGGCACAGAGGTAAAGGGAAAGAAAGAGGATGAGAGAGGGGAATAGTAGGAAACAGATACTACCAAGGGGGAAATGGGAAAAACAGGGTATTCAACTGGGAAGGGAGGAGGGAAGGACATATAAGGAACCATGGGGGTAAAGGGGAAGAAGGAACTCAAAAGATAAAGGTATTATAAAGGGGAAAATAGGGGTACTTAGACTGGGGAGGGAGGAGGGAGATTGATAGACAGAGAGAAAAGATAAATAAAGCTTAGGTGGCATAAAAAGCCAGAGGGAAATTTATTAACTCACCCCCACCCAAAAAATACACATACAAATTCTGAACATGAGTGTATGTGTATACATGAAGGTTATATAACAAGGAACACATTGACAGACAGTAGAAGCCTCCCTTTGAGTTATTGGTCAGCATAGTTCAAGAGAATCCCAATATAACACAGGCTATTGCCACAACCCTTGATTACCTCCCAGAACTTGAAGGTAAACCCTATTCCTGAAAACAGGGCATAATTAGACATAGGACTTGTGGCTACAGAGCTAGAACTGACCTGGAACTGACCTAGAATCCTTCTCCCTGAAGACTAGCTCTCATGGTTCTAGAGGATACTATGCAAGCTACTAAGGCGGAAAACCAATCAATGGTCTAACCCAACTGTAGAGCCTAATAACCAAAACAACTGGCCCAACAAACTACCTCTATAGGTGCAGTAGTGGCACTGTTATCTAGGGGTAATCAACAGCTATCTAGTTGGACTTAAAACCCTCTCAATGGGAGGAAACTCATGGGTGGCTCTGTAAATATAGCCAAATATACATGGTTGGAGAGGTCATAGATCCTAGAGAAAACCCTATCTCTAGCATATCTCTAGACAAATGAAATTTCTTTCTGTATACCATACACCATTCAAGTAATTTCCAAATGCCAGGAGACTTTTTTTTTTTTTTTTTTTTTTTTTGCAACAGGTGGATGCTATTAGAGTTCTACAACCAGTCACACAGAGATAACCAACCCTTAGTGACACATCTACAGTGGAACTTCTACATCTAAAGTTCTTGGAACACAGTGAAACAGAGGGTAGAAAGAACACTAATGCATCCCTCAACTCTCACCAGCAAAGCTTCCTCATTATTGGTAAATGTGTCCTCCAAGAGAACTGAACCCCAAGAAACTCAGAGGGACAGAGTCTAAGGACAGATGCTGAGGAAGCTAAAATGGTGATGTGGGGGTGTGGGGCTGGCAGTGACCTGGCAGAGGTGGATCTCAAAAGCTCAGCTGAAATGTAAGGGGGAAAGAGCCCATGGGCATATGCCTTTGTAAGTAACTTGCTTTCAGACTCCATAAACTTTATACAAAAACCCGAACAAAATGTATGGTCTTGGCTTTGTCTGTTGGCATTAATACTGCATAGGCCTGGGAGCTGAGAGAATGCACACACAGGTCTCCCAGGGGAAAATCTGGTGTTACATTCTGTTATAAAATAAAATGCAATGCACACAGAAAGCCACAATTGGCTAAGTTTTAGATAACAAGAGCCTTCAGAGTACGTGTCCCTGGATAGGACTCCTATATTAAACCTCACCCACCCATGGCTCAGGGACCATTGTGGAAGAAGGGGCTGAAAGACTGTAAAAGCTAGGGTTGGTGCATGAACATAAGGAAACAGAGGTTTTCAGGCCCCTGGGAACCTGCTCATATGAACTTGTAATAGTGACAGCATGCACAAGACCCATGCCAACTCAATCAGACAAAATCCAGCAGAGAATAAGGGAAATGGGCAGCAGGCCCAAACCCTAGCCAAGGAACTCTTGGCAACTGATTATTGCTAGGTGAGGGAAAGTAGATCTTCTTTAAGAGAGTGACTCTAGATAGGTTGACTAGACTCCAGTGGATGAACTTCTACCAAGGGACATCTGGGTACAAATGCTTGACTGGAAAGGACTTAATATATACTTGACAGAATACATGAAATCCGTTTGGGGGTGCTATAGGTGGTACAGATGAAGGAGGGGGTCTAAATTTGATTAAGATCTATCTTATGACAAGCACAAAAACTCAATAGAAGTATTTTAAATACTAATGATGGCTATTTATAGATGGTAAGGATTGTATGTAATTTTTAGCTCATTTGCAAAACATTTCAAAAAAATACATACAAATTATTATTATCTTTAAAAGAATGAATTCCAAAAGAATATATAATTCTTAACTGGTGATCTATGTGCTCATTCAAAAAAATCTCAGTCCAATGTCACTATTACAGGCTGAATTAATACTATCTATTGTATCTATTATTATTGTGAAATAAAAAAATCTACTGAGACAGTAAAAGGTTTAATTAAAGACCATTTATCAATTTCTAGGCTGTGGTACCCAAAGTCAATTCTGTATTTAGCATAAGTACCAGATATTCATTTCTTTCAGAACTGTTTCTCATTAATCAATAAAAACTTTGTCCTCAGAAACTCCTTTTTTTCTGTTTTGATGATTTTTACTTGTGTTCTTTTTAGTTTCTCATAATAAAGGAAAAATAAATTTAGATCTTCTCAGTCTATAAAAATAAGCATGTTTTATAACAGCTCTTTTCTGATTTTATATTCCCCTTGACCAAAACATGCCTCCTTCCTTCATAACTAAGGCATACTTTACAACTTGAAGAATTCTGAATCATATCATCACCAAAAAAAATTACTATAATTTCCTCTTCATATCTGTTAGGAATTCCAAAATGCTAGTGGACCATCATACCTCTTACGTGCTAATAACATTTTATTAGCTGGAAAAATATTCTAGTTTTTAAGACATCTAAGCAGAGGTTTTGTGACTTTAAAATATAACTTCTAAAATTAAACATTTGTTTAATATGCAAGATGTGCCTATAAAGTAATTGGCCTGATATTCTTCTGTGTTCATAAAAGCTCCACCAGCATTTACATAAGAAATAAATGTCATCCACTCTGATCAGTGTCCTTAGGAGACCCCAGACTAGATTTAACATCACATGCTTTTGCTAAGAACAATTTTAGGATCTCTCATTTAGAATTTACATCGTTCCATTTTATTTTAAACAATTACCTGTAAAAGTAGAATGTTCATTCTTTAAAGTTTTCTAGAATGGGGAGATGGGACCAAGGCTACATACCAGGGAGAAAGAAGCAGGCAGCACAGAAGAATTAGGGAAGCAGAGTTACTCTATGATATATTAGGGGTGATTTTGAAAATAGTCAACAGTAGTTATGCCAGGACATAGGCTGACAGGACAGATGGCAGCAGAGGACTTGACCAAGACACAGGTATTAACTCTTTGGTAGCTGGTATTCTTGGGACTCCCTGGAAAAATTGTGCCCATAGGGATGCACAGGTACTTTGTGTTTCTAAACCTTTATCAAGCAAGCAGAGGAAACTTGGGTATTTAATGCAAGCTGAGTATCTGTCCTTCTGAAAGGCTCAGAAGCCATTGCTTTTTGTGGGGCTCCTGCTGCCCCTGCCTGCGGGGACCCTGTACAGGTAAGGCTCGAGGGGGACCACTCCCTGAAAGGAAAAACAGGCAAGAAAGAAGAGACGGAGCCCAAGTAAGTCCACTTGTCAAGGGCCGCTTTATTGTACTGCAAGCTTTCCTTATATACAGTTTGTATTTAGAAGGGGTTGAAGAAGTTGGTCAAAAGGTTACAGCATTTTTATGGGTATGGGAGGGGGACTGAGCAATTCAGCAACGTGACTGACCGCCAGGTGTACCAAGAGTTTACTGCATGACTCATTTTTCTGAGAACTGTTTACAAGAGGAGGAGAAAGATAACCTTGCCATAAATTCTTTCTCAAGGTTACTAGCGCAGGCAGAATGTCCTGCTTAAGTCAACTGTTTGTAGAGCCATATTATATTTTTTGGTAATGAATGTTGTTTCTGCAGCTCCCAAC
>NW_008333371.1:1074465-1088575 GCF_000622305.1 Nannospalax galili | reverse complement strand
TCAGCTTTCCAGGATAAGAATGGTCCACGAGAGAGGACCGTCTGAGCCACCTGAAGCCATTCTCATGGTGTAAAGTACCCGCCACCGGACAGGGTCTCAAGCATGGATACAGTAAATGGGGCATTGGGGCCAAGTTCTTAACTGCATTATTTAATTCTTTATGAGGTTTAAACTTGAGGCGCTTATACTCAACATCTGAGGATATAGTAGAGCACCTACTACGCCCTGAAGGAGCGGGAGCAGGGACCTGCTCCGGAGCAGCCTCACCCTCTTCTTGTGCCTCTCCCCCCTCCTCATTATCAGAGTCTCTAGGCTCTTCTCTGTCACTACCTGACTCTTCTACAGAGGAGAGGCCTTCTCTGGCCGCCTGCCTAGTGATTACAGGGAAGGCAAGGGCCCTAGTTTTGGCAGACTTGAACTTAGTCTTTCCTGCAGCTCGTGGCAAAGGAGCCACAAAAACAGTTTTAGTAACAGCCTTTTGTAGGGAAGAGAGCTCTGAGTTGAGCTCTGCAAACTCTTTTTGCAAAGAAAGAACATCTCTTAAAGCTATAACTTGTTTACTTAGGTCATTTTTAGCTTTTAGAAGGATATCTGTATGGGCGGTAGTTATGGGAAGAATGGGTGCACAGAGGGTCGGTGGGTATGGAGGTAGGGGAGGTGCAGAAGCAACAAGAGGGGGCCAGTCAGGATTATGATATCGGGTGGCCTCTTCCTCTAAGTCACTCTCCTCAGAGGGGGTTAATCCTTCAGGAGGGGAACCTTGTTTCTGAAATATTGGGAAGGTTAAGTTGGAAGAAGGTTTTTCTTTTCTCTCTACCTTGGGCAATGTTGGATAACATTGGGTTGGCCCACCTGTAGCGGTTGGCTTTGAGGGAGGCATATCGATCACAACTGATGGGCAAGGCGAGGTCTGCTCCTGATGAGCGACACCCTGAGTTACCTTTTGAAGGTTTGTCTTATTAATGGATGACACAGAGGCGGACCGAGAAAGGGGCTTAATGAAATCCTCAGCTAGGGAAATAATTTTACTTTTGTTTTCAGGAGAGTCTTTGAGAAGATCTCGGACTAATGTCCAATAGCTGAAAGTCTGAATGGGAACTGCCTCAGAGCCTTTATCCTTTAATAGTTCATTTAAACACTGTCCCACTCGGTCCCATTTTTTAGGGTTGATTTCAGGACCATCTATAACAAACCAAGGACACTGGTCACTCACAAACACGAAAAAATTTACAAGATCTTTTTTCTTAACTCGGACTCCTCTTTCTCTGAGGGAGGGAAAGGGAGAGAGAATATGCCATGGTGTGCATGTGGAGATCAGAGAACAGTTTGCGGGAGTTGGTTCTCTTCTTCCACCTTGTGGGTCCCAGGAATCAAACTCGGGTCGTGAGGTGCCCCCGCCTGCGGGGACCCTGTACAGGTAAAGCTCAAGGGGGACCACTTCCTGAAAGGAAAAACGGGTGAGAAAGAGGAGATGGAGCCCAAGCAAGTCCACTTGTCAAGGGTCGCTTTATTGTACTGCAAGCTTTTTTTATATACAGTTTGTATTCAGAGGGGGTTGAAGAAGTTGGTCAAAGGTTACAGCATTCTTATGGGTATGGGAGGGGGACTGAGCAATTCAGCAACGTGACTGACCGCCAGATGTTCCAAGAGATTACTGCATGACTCATTTTTCCGAGAACTGTTTGCAAGAGGAAGAGAAAGATAACCTTGCCATAAATCCTTTCCCAAGGCTACTTGTGCAAGCAGAATGTCCTGCTTAAGTCAACTGTTTGTAGAGCTATATTATATTTTTTGGTAATGAATGTTGTTTCTCCAGCTCCCGACATCCTGCACTGACTCTGCTGGTGCTCACTGCCAGGAGTTGTTTGAAGGAGTTGTTTGAGAGCAACAGCAGCCACACTGGAATTAACATTCAGGAAGCTAGGATGATTTCATTGGAGGGCACTGCTCATCTAAACATCTATTCCCTAAATTCATTGGGAATCAACTCCATGCTTTTTTCATTTTCTTGCCCTAGCACTGACTATAATGTTTGACCTAAGTGTTTGCTTAAAAACTTGTCAAATGAATGTCATTTTTTTAAGGTTCAAAATAAACTCTCATATTTAAGGAATTTAAATTTATTTTTTTAGACTAGTAAACTCTTTTTTTTTAGACTAGTAAACTCTTTATTTTCTTGGAGATAATGATAAAAATATATTAAGAGTGAAATCCACTAATATTTGTTCCTGACACAAAATATTTTGGATAGCTGCCGGCTTCTCTTTGGAAAGCTGCCCTTTTCAATGTTCTTTAATTATTACATGACTCTAAAAAGCCACAAGTAGATGTGAATCTGCCTTGAACTCTTTGAAGTTTGTAGTATTTTTAGCTAAAAAGAATTTTCCTTTTAATAGGTTGGACTTGAGGCTTCCCTGAGACTAGAGCGCTTGTGTTGTGGATGCCAACAGCCCCTTTATAGTCAAGGAACTTAAGCCACAGAAGAGCTGAGCAGCTGCTCCATATCTGCACTGCTCATGAATGCTGAAGGTACAGTTTGAATACAGGCAACTTGATGTCAGAACTGAGCAGTCTTGACAGGTAGTATAAGGAGCATAAGAAGAAAAAGCTTGTTTATCTTCCATTCATCAACAGCTTAGAAGCTAAGGGATTTCCTGTGTGGCTAAACAGTACCTTGCAGCTCCCATTACAATGACTCTCAGAGAAGGAAGACTTCCCTGTGCATTTATCCAGCAGATATTACTGAACACTTGGTATGTTCCAGGTACTGTTATAGGTTCTGAGAGGACTGGTAAGGTTCCCATGATCTCTTTCTGGTTGATGTGCATAACATAAAGTATTCAAGTATTCTAGGCTTCTTTATCCACTATCTCAAATGGTGAAAGTCTGGACTTCATCTTGTGCTCAGTTTTAATTTTAGATCCCCAAGAATAATCAATCGTTGGTAAGTCGCAAAGTAGACCCTTCTGCAGAGCAAAGGGCGTATATTGATTTCTTCTTTCTTGATTCTCCTGGGGAAACCTGTGTTGCCCTTTAACATCCTTTCCTTATTAGGATAACAGCAAAGGGAAAAGGAGGTGGAGGTTTAGGATTGAAACCTACCATCAGAGAAGCATCCCATTGCTGTGGGTAGTCCTGGCAGAATACCTAGCATTGTGAGTAGCATGCAGTTATTTAGAGCCAGGGCCCACCAGGCAGGAGGCATCTCAAAGTCTACAGTGGCCTTATTTATTATCATGATTAGGCATAATAAGAACATTAATGTTGTACCTTCCTAAAAGGATTAAGTTACATTTTAAAGAGAAGGTACTGAATAACCAGAAAGGCCACCAAAGAACCAAGCTCGGGAATACTAAACTATACTGAAATCCCAACAAATGGAGAGCTAACAACATGAACTTTCTCCCAGTTAGATTATGCAACCTGTCAGCAGAGGTTTAGTGTACTGTAGGTGAAGTTGGTGACACCACTCCATCCTTGTTTCATTCAGACATTAGGTAAAAATAAGCATTATCTAAAAATAACTACAAGAGTTCTAGCCCCTTTTCTCTGAAAACCCAATTTCTAGAGCCTGGTGTAGGGGTGCACCTACTTTAATCCCAGCACTCAGGAGGCAGAGGCAGGGGGATCTCTGTGAGTTCAAGGCCAGCCTGGTCTATGTAGTGAGTTCCAGGCTAGCTGGGGCTACAGGGAGACCTTGCCTCAAAAAGACAAAAACAAAACAACAACAACAAACCCAAATTCTAAATATTTCAAATTGTCCTAATATTTTCATTTACTCTTTTTTGGTTTTTGTTTGTTTTTCTGAGACACAGTCTCACTATGTAGCCCAGAGTGCCTATCTCTGTTTCCCAAGAGTTGTGATTACAGACAGACTCAAGCCACCATGACCGACTCAATTACTTGTTTTTAATTTCAGTTTATTATTGTATAGTGTGTGGCCTTAAGTCTTCTTTTCGGAGTAAAGTACAATATAGATCTTTAATAGAAACAAACTAATGTATACATACATAATTTTTTTAATGGGAGATTGCTTTTTCACCTAAAGACTTGACATATTTAATACCACAATTTACTTGGAAAGAGATCATATTTTAAGTTGTGCTCTGTCAATTTTGCTTTAGTGTGAATAGTTGCTTTTCTGAGAGGATTTTGCTAGATTATAATGAAAATGAGACTTTTCATTCTTATTAAAGAGGCAAATGTGCTCAGAAGTTTCTCTTGGTATTTGTCACCACTTTGGGGTCAAGTATAAGAGTTCTTTTCCTTTAAACCCAAATGCTAAAGTCTTTCTCTCTCAAAAAATATAATGCTGAGGCTGATCCATTTTCTATCTAATGAAGGAGAAACCATATCTATAGCCCAGTTTTAAGGGAAATGTCTCCTTGGCCCTCCTTTTACTCAGGAGAAATATGGTAAGCATTCTATAGTCACAAAACACATGAGAATAAAATAAGAGTTTTTCGCAAAGGTATTAGAGTAAATCTCTTCTGTGATAAGTCAACATGATGCTGGAAACTTACATTTTAGGTTCAAGAGTGATGTAAAATGTGCAAAATGGACATTACAACACACAGAGCTTCGGGGAAACAGGGTGCAACATTCTGAAAAGCAGCTTTAAGTCATACAAATGCAAATCCCTGACCCTTGGGGAGAAATGTCTCCACAGGTCCTGGAACATTGTCTTGTCCAACACTCTCACTCCACGTCTGAGTCTTTTTGCTCAATGTGGTTTTTCCCTTAGGGATCATTATTGGGTTTCATAATGATCCCTTTGCGTATGAAAAAGGAAAGCTCAAGACTATAATTTCATGCATACTTAGAAAAAAAACACATAAAGACAATTCAGTAGGGAGACAAGTAATCTCCTGGGGCCTGCTGTGACCAACAGCTTACCTGTGATAAGGACAGCTGACGAATGCATTCTCAGCTCTTCATGGATAAACACAGGGAGGAAAGCTTTGTTTCCCTGCAGCTGAAGGAGCTCTGTTTTATTGTTCCCTCAGAAACCTGTGTACATTCGCAGAAGAGGAGAGGACAGCCTCACAACAAATGAGATGCAACAACAACAACAGGAACATGGGTCAGGTGTATTTCTTTTAATATTGAACCAAATTAAGAGATACTTATTAACAAAGGCCCAAGTGAGGGCATAGAACCCACAGAGGAGCGGTGCCAGGAGGCAGGGCACACAGGCCCCCTCACAAAGGTCCTTCCCCATGGACTACCAAGTGCTAGCACCTGGAAGGGCAGTGTAGCCTACGAAAGGCAAAAACTTAGCTTTAAATCTTTGCTTGGCCCATTGGTGTCTGTGGCCAATTACTGTCTCTGAGCCTCATTTTCCTCATCTGTGAAAAGGGCCAGGAGTAAAGGCAATAACTCCTGTAAAACCCACCAGGAACAGTGCTTGGCACATAGAAATTGCTCAATGAATGTTTGATTTTGTTCTATTGTCACTAGTCATTCTAGCATATGAGTTCCCTTAAGAATGTTCAAAATGTAAGCAGGGTGTGGTGGCGCACATAGTCCCAGCACTTGGGAGGCAGAGGCAGGCAGATCTCTGTGAGTTCAAGGCCAGCCTGGTCTACATAGTGAGTTCCAGGCCAGCTGGGGCTACAGGGATACCCTGCTTCAAAAAGACAAAAAAATATATATATATTCAAAATGTGCCCCATCCCCCCCTCCCAGGTGTGCTTATGGCTTAAGAAAAGGAATTAGTAACTTCCCATATTCTTTCTTCTCTGAGTAAAAGAGTTTTCTATGATTTTTATTTGTACTCTTCTTTATACTACCGAAAACACAAAAATAACTCTTCCTAAAAACAGCACAAAAATTCAAATCTGTGTATTTTTCAGGCTAGAGAAAAGAGGAAGCTAGGAACCTGTGTCCTTCTTGGCACGAAAAGCAGTTAAAAATCAGGAAGAAGTCTGTGGAAAGAATGAACAGAATGACAGAATAACTGGAGTGGTTTCTGAATTTTAGCTGGAATAGACAGCATTCTTTTACCTTCCCCAGTGATTGCAAATGGAAGAGGTGCGGCTAAGAGCAGGGAGAAAGGAAACCAAGAACACTGCTAGGCATGTGTATGTGAAGGCTGAAAGACTCAGGTTCAGGAATCATGCTAAGAGTCATTGTGTGTGACGTTCTTAATGAGAATGTCTGCTGAAAGGGGAATATATGGATTTTCATAAGCTTCCTCTCAATCCACAGCATCACTCTATGGAGCATCATTCCTAGAGCGATCATTCCTAGACCAATATTATGCAGGTTCTTTCTAACTAATCTTCACTCTGCTCTTAGCTAACTATAATCCATTCTTTACACAGAGGTAATTTTTATAAAATACAATGATATGTCGCTTCCTGATTCAGTTACATTATACAGAATGAATCCTTGCCCCCTATGGCTTGTAAGACCCTTTATTGCATGGTCTTGTATTCCTTCTACCTCATTTTGTCTTTTCAGTTCTTTATTAGAGTATTGTTATACTGGACTGTCAATTGGCCAACTGATTCTTGCCTCCCAAGCATCTGCAATGACTATTCCTTCCCTTGTAGCTGCTCACAGTTCCGAAGGTACAGCTAAGACTGCTTCTTTTCCCTAGCCATCCCTCTATGGAAGACCTCCTAACAATTATCTAACCAGTTTGCTTCCTTTACTTTCTTTTTCTTTTTCTCTCTTTCTCTCTTTCTCTCTTTCTCTCTCTCTCTCTCTCTCTCTCTCTTTCTTTCTTTCTTTCTTTCTTTCTTTCTTTCTTTCTTTCTTTCTTTCTTTCTTTCTTTCTTTCGTGTGTGTGTTGAAACAGAGTCTCCCTGTAGTCCCAGCTGGCCTATAGATCAGGCTGGTCTTGGTCTCACAGAGTTCTACCTGCCTCTGCCCCCTGGAGTGCTGGGATTAAAGGTCTGTGCCACCATGCCTGGCAGTTAACTTTCTTGTAGTACTACGTAAGATTCTCTCATACTTATCTGCAAGTTTATTAACACTTTTCTTTTATTAAACATAGGTTCCTGAGAACAGGAATCCTGTTTTTAAAATACCTAACATTCTGCCTACCATAAAGTTCAATTCTACTAGGTGTCTGAAGATTGTAAATGAGGAATGACCAAACAAGACCCAAATGAAAAAAAAAAGAGAACAGGAAAATGAATTTATATTTTCTATAAGGATGAAGGAGAATATATTTCTATAAGGATGAATGGCTCAAAGGGTGTCAGGGAAAAAATTGTCAAGAGTTAGAAATTCAAGTAACACTAAGTAATGGTACCATAGGTATTAGTTACTTTTCTGTTGTGATAAAACACCATGGCCAAAGCAAATTATAGAAAGAAGAGTTTATTTTGGCTTACAGTTCCAGAGGGCTAAGAGTTCATCAGGGTGGGGAGGTGTGGTGGCAGAGGTGGCTAGAGCAGAAAGCTGAGAGCTCACATCTCCAACCACTCCCAGGATGCAGAGAGAGTAAGCTGGAAGTGGGACAAGGTCATGAACTCTCAGAGCTCACCTCCAGTGACATGCTTCCTACAGCAAGGTCACACCTCCTAAGCCTCCACAAATAGCACCACCAACTAGGGCCAAGTATTCAAATACTTGGAGGCTGTGGGACATATGCTCATCCAAACCACTCAACTGACAAATGTCTTCCATCTATTTTTTTTTTTTTTTTTTGCCTATAACTTAGGTCCTAGCTTTTCTTAGTGGCTGAAAACCTTTTAGGTAATTTGCATAGAAAGCCTTGGGATAGACACTCAGCAGAGACAACTATCCACACCCAAACTCAAGAGGACCTGTAGGCCATTCTGTTTTCTCCCCAAATATTTCAATTACTGGGATAATCACTCAGAATGAAACATTTGTGAAAATGAAAAAAATATCCCAAAACAACAAAGGACTCAATAAAAGGCCTCCTCAGCCAGGCCTGGTAATGAATGCCTGCAATCCTAGCACTCCTGAGATGAAAACAAGAGCGTCAGGAGTTCAAGATCATCCTTGGCTACACAGAAAGTTCAAGGATAGCCTGTGCTATTCTGTCTCAAAAACAAACAAAAAAGGATTCTCATGTGAATAAGCAAATATTTAATCCCACAATTAAGCTAACATTGAATTTGAGATTGGAAAGAATGAGTCACTGATGTACATAAAAAAAAATTGGCACAAACTTGTTATCGGTTTGACAATTTTACATATTCGTATTTCATTATTGGGACCATGATGTCTTTTTATCATGTGAAGCTAATTCCTCTTTCAAGCTCAAAGTAAATCTTTCACCAAAAACAGTTAAATAGTTTGTATGGCTATTCAGAGAACTGGCTGTTTCAAATGTAATTTTTATGTAACCAATAATAAAATGTTATAAGGAGATATTCAAATACTGATGCCATAACAAAATGCTATGTCTATATGAACTTTATATAATCTTTCATCACTGATGAGTCAAGATACTGGAGTTTGCTCTACTTGACTGTCTTCCAAGGTTGCAAATAACAAGAATTTCCTGGGAGCCCATACAAAACAGAGATTCCTGATCCCTGTTCAAGGTGATTCTGTTCCTATGGATTAAAGTGGGGCACCAAGAATTTACTTGTTGAAAAGATTTCCCAATTGTTATTGAGGGCTGCCAGGATTAAAAAGCAATGATATTTGTCCAACCTCCAACTCAGTCCAGAATCCCTTTATCCACATTCTAATAAATTATTACTCAGATGTGATTTGAGCATCTGAAGAAAACAAACCGATATTTACACATTTAACTTTTATTGAAAAAGTCTGATTGTCAAAAGATTTTGTGTACATTAATCTGAAATGTGTCTCCCAGAGACTTCCTTGAAGGTGTAGCCCTACCCTCCACCATAACAAGGCTTATTGTATATGAAAGTCCTTCCTTTGTTTTAATATAGTTTTCTTTCCTTCTGCAGGTAAACATCTGGTTTCACAAAAATACCTGTCATCCAAAGTACTCCTACACCCCTACCATACCACCCAGGCACTGTTTCCAGAGCTTTCCACTCCACTAGAGCTGGAGTCCCTAAGCCGCTTACAAGCCATTCAGCCCTGCTTAGCATTGGAGTGGCAGACTGCCAAAAGCCAAGTCAGACTCCATAGACTCTAACCTAGTGGCTTTCAGATGCGGGCATGCTGAACAACACATTATGAGGAAATTGTCACCAATGTGTGGCAAAATGAGATACAAATTTAAAATGATGTGCCACGTTTACTTGATCTAAGAAAATTGTACTTTATTCCTGTTTTATGTCACATCCAACTTTTTCTTAAAATTGAATTTTTAAAAAACAAATTGTAAGGATAATAGCTATCGGCTTCGTTTGCTTAATATAACAAAAATCTGGAAATTCTATGATGATCAAGCCTTATTACTTTTAAAATTGCACTCATCCTTGGAGATTAAAAATTGGCAACTATTGCCCCAACTTTGCCTCTCCTGATGATATATTGGATCTCCAACCCAACCCTGCCCTGGGAATACCTCTATACCACATGATTCTTTGACTCACAAGCTTACCATTAGATCACTAGAGACAATGGAAATTTATGAAAATGCAGATTATTAGGACCTATCATCAGAGATTATGTTTCAGTACATCTTGATAGCTGCCCAGGTGTGATATCTTATTACACTATTTTGAAATACCCGAAATGATTATGATGGCCTTTCAGAATTAGAATGCACTTCAATGTCTTTTCTTCCTTCTTATTATTTGTGTGTGTGCATGCATGTGGAGGTCATAGGACAACTTAAGAAAGTCAGTTCTGGGACTGGAGAGATGGTTCAGCAGTTAAAACCACTAGCTGCTCTGGCAGTGGTCCGAGGACCCGCATGGCAGCTAACAACCATCTATAACTCCACTTCCAGGGGATCCAATACCTTCTTCTGACCTCTGAGGGCATTGCACTACATGGTGCATTTGCATGTATGCAGGCAATAAATACACTCATACACATAAAATAAAATAAAAATAATAAAAATATTTTTTAAAAAAGAAAGTTCTTTCCACCATGTGTATCCTGGGGATCAAACTGAGGCCATCACACTTAAAGGCAAGCACCTTTACCCACTGAGAAATCTCACTAGCCCCAGTGTGTCTTTTCTGTGCATCTATAACTTAACATCGCCAGGGAACAGGGCTAATTAGAAGGGCAGGAGTTTGGTCAGGTGTATTAAAGCATCTAGGGAGATCTTGTTTAGTTTCCTGCCTCCCACAGGTATGAACACATCTGCAACTGTTACTCTGTGCTGCCTTTTAGTCTTTCTCTCAACAGGCAAGATATCTTTGGCCTTAAATTCAGATATACTTGCTTGGTCTGCCTAATTCCACTTTTGCTCTTTCTTGCTAAAACAAATAGCTAACCCAATCAGTGATCCTCAATGTCCTTAGGTTTTGTCAACAACTCCCTCCTTGGACATGAGTAACAATTAGTACAGTTTGAGATCACCTTCACTTAACAGATACATTGTCATGGTGGTGTTCCTTGAGGGATTGGACCAACCCAAACCACCTGGCTTTACCTAAATTCCAACAAGCAGGGCCCCTTCATCCAATTCCACTAATGTCCAAAACTTCAATTCCCAATTGCATATTCTTCATTCAAGCTATGCAGCCTCAAGTTAAAAGTGCTACAACATTGGTTTTATTATCTTTTCCATATCATTTGGATTTTGGCATTTGACATAACAAATTTCTGTTTGGAGAGTATCTGTTATAATAGGTCATATATCAGATCTCATCTAGATCATGTTTCTCCATATTGTCAAGCAGGTTATCAGACATGATCACAAAAAAATATGTCATGTCACTGTAAATACTTGGTAATGCCCTTTTATTTTTAAAATATTTCATTACTTTTATTTTTTGTATATGAATATACTGTCTGCATGTATTTAAGTGCACTTTTGTGCAATGCCCATGGAGGTCAGAAGAGGGCATTGGATCCCCCCCGGAATTGGAGTGATGGTCAGTCATTAACCACCAGGTCCTTCCTCTGCAAGCAGCCAGTGCTGTTAACTGCTGAGCCATCTCTCCAGCTCCCTTGGTAATATACTTTTTAAATTTTTAAATACTTTATTGGCATTTCTCTCTTTAAGAAATAATGTGATTACACTGAAAACTTTTGTATAGGTTGGAGAATTTGGAAAGGAAGTGAATGGCAAACTCACATTTTAAAGGATAGCATTATTTTTTTTAAATACATTGTTCAAGATATACTTCATTATATCCACAGCATTCTAAAGATAATAATGTGATTTACAGTGAGTGGATTAACAGGTGCCTACTCAGATTGGCAGTTATTTGTTTTTTTTAACCTTCATGTGTAGTACTTTAGTCACATTCACCTCCATTACCCTCTCTCCCCTTCTTCCCTGTTATCAAACCCCTTCTTCCCAAGTCCTCCTCCTATTTTCATGCCTTTTTTGGCCCACTGCTTTTAATTAGGGCTGTGGCATAAGCATGGCTACAGGATTGTTTACTTGAATAAGAACAGCATACCGGTAGGCCAAACTGAGAATATGATATACCCCCAGCAACCACAAACTGCCTACAGCTCCTCAGGTAGGAGTGGGTCTTATGAGCCTCTTCCCTCACCCTCCATGATGGAATGTTGATTGGCTCAGTCTTGTACAGCTAGCCACAGGTGCTGTGAGTTCATGGGTGCAAAAGCCATGTCATATCTAGAAGATAGCTTTTCACAGTACTCTTCCCATCCTCCAGCTCTTATGTTCTTTCTGCCTCCTCTTCTGCAATGTTCAGTCTTGATATAGATGTGCAATAATCACTTATTCTGAGCACTTTGACAGGTTATGAGTCTGTGTAAACTGTCACCCAGTACAAATAGAAGCTTCTTTGACCAAGGCTAAAAGCAGCACTAATCTATGGGTACAAAAATAAATATTTAGAAGGCAGTTTGACACCATGTCAATTTATCAGAACAATAGTGGGCTACCCACTAGGGCCTATGAAATCCCCAGCCATGGGCTTTTGACCAGGTTACAATACCAAGCATGAATTCCCTCTAGTGGAGTAGGCCTCAAATCCAATCAGAAACTGTTTGTTGCCCCTGTAATAGTCATGCTACTGTTGCACTAGTGGGCACATCTTGCCTGGCAGGTTGGTATTGTGGCTCATGGGGTTCAATGGTGGGTAAGACTGTTTATGACTTTTCTCTTCCAGCAGCCTGTATAGCCTCTTCAGCATTGTGCAACCTGGCCAGTAGGGAGACTCACATGGCAGCTAACAGCTGTCTGTAACTCTAATTCCAGGGGATCTGACAGTCTCTTTTGTCCTCCCCAGGCATCGTATGACACAGGTGCACTTAACTACATGCAGGCAATCATGCATACACATAAAATTAAAAATAATACATAAATATTAAAAAAAAATCTGGGGGGTAAAAAAGGAATAAACTTTCTCAAAACTGAATAAAGACACAAGCCATCAAACTGAAAGGGCCACTAAATATTTGCTTAAGAGAATGAATGCAAAGACTTATATTTAGACATATTTATATTGGCAAATAAAGACAAGAACCCTGCATCCTTGCCAACCATGTCCTGCAAAGGAATAAATAGAATATGCTATTTCAGAACTAGAAAACATTATAAATCAAGCAGAAAACCAGGTATGGTGGCACATGCCTTTAATACCATCACTTGGGAGGCAGAGGCAGGAAGATCCCTATGAACACCAGTTGGGGCTCCAAACAGACTGTCTCAAAAAAAAAAATCAAGCAGAAAACTAAAAATAACATAAAACAAACACTGGGAATAAGCATGGAATAATAAGTCTGGAGAGATGGTTCAGCAGTTAAGAACACTGGTTGCTCTTGCAGAGGACCCAGGTTTGATTCTCAGCACTTATATGGCAGCTAACAGCTGTCCTTACTCCAGTTCCAGGGAATCCAATACCCTTTCCTGATCTCTGCAGACATTGCAAGACATGGGGACATTTACACACATGCAGGCAATATAGTCAAACACATAAAAAATAGAAATAATAAAATATTTTTAAAAGAATGGAATTAAAATTAAGTAGCATTTCAAGAAGTTAAATCCACAACATTCAGAGTAGAAAACCATAAATAATATTTAAAATTGATTAATCAAGATTAACCATATTTTGGGTCAATGAGGGCTTGGCAGATAAAGGTGTTCGCCACCAGGGCTGAAGACCTGAGTTTCGTCCCTGGAACCCGAATGGTGGAAGGAGAGAACAGACTTCCACATGAGTTCTGACCTCCAAGTGTGCCCACATACACATATATACACATATCCCATACACACAAAATAAATAAACAAAAAATGTAAAAAGGGGCAAAACAATAGCAATATAAACACATTACTAGATTTATTTTAAAAAATTAAGTTTAAAATGATTTTTAACTGAGACTAAGATTTAAAAAAAAAAAAGAGGTGGGGGATCAGAGCATAAAACAGTCTAATTTGGCATGACCCTCAGGCCTCTCTCCAGAGTAAGTTGATGGCACCTTCCACGCCTTCACTCCCCTGGCCTCATTCACCCTCCCATCTCCCCCCACCCGTCTCTCCTCCTAGCCTGGGTCCTGTCCCATTCTTATTCTTGGTGCCCCAGGCACCAGGGGAACTACCACTGCTTCCTGATCCTTTGCATCCAGACCAACCTAATTCCTTAGTGCAGTACCCAGGAGCCTTTAGGGCTGCTTCCCGCCCCCATCTCCCTTTGCATCACTGGGTGGCATGGCCACCAGCTGCCCTAGACCAGTATCTTTCCTGGGCTCTGCTCCCAGGCCAGTCCAACCCTCAGATTCCTGAGGCCAAAATCTTTCCTGGAGGGATCTAGACCTTAGGAGAAAGCCTGAGAGCATCTGATCCTCATTTGACTTGAGCCTCTGTGAAAATTCCTGAAGATAAAAGGAATCTGGCCATCACTGGGTGGCATGGCCACCAGCTGCCCTAGACCAGTATCTTTCCTGGGCTCTGCTCCCAGGCCAGTCCAACCCTCAGATTCCTGAGGCCAAAATCTTTCCTGGAGGGATCTAGACCTTAGGAGAAAGCCTGAGAGCATCTGATCCTCATTTGACTTGAGCCTCTGTGAAAATTCCTGAAGATAAAAGGAATCTGGCCACT
>NW_008333371.1:1073708-1074405 GCF_000622305.1 Nannospalax galili | reverse complement strand
ACCTAAACTTGAAGACTTGAGTCTCACACAAGAATCAGGAGCTACAAAAGAAATTCACATGTCAAAATCACAGAGAAAAAAATAACATAAAAACCAAAAGAACATATCCCCACCAACTATCAATAGTCCTCTAGAGGAGTACAGTAAGAACCCTGTAGAGATAATGCAGGATATGGAACTCAAAATAACAATTATAAACATGATAAAAGAATTCAGTGAATTTAAAGAACAAAAAAAGAAATCAAAGAACTGAAGGAAGATAGGGAAAAACTTCTGAAGGAATTCAGAAAAGAACTAGAAATTTGAAGAATACTCAGGCTGAAATGAAGAGGAAGTGAAACACTCAGTAAGCCAGTTAGAAACGACAGGAGAAAGCCTCACCAATATTATGAATGAAATGGAAAACACAGTATCAAGACTGAAAGATAATGTGGATGAGCCACTCTAGCAAACACTATGAAAAATTTAAGAAATCACAAGAATGGACTATGCAGGAATTGTGTGACACCATAAAAACACCAAACTTACAAATCATAGGCATACAGGAAGAAGAAGAATCCCAAGATAATGGCATGGACCAGATCTTCAACAGAATCATGGAAGAAAATTTCCCAAAGTAAAGAAAGACATGCCCATACAAATATATGAAGCATATAGAACACCAAACAGACAGGACCAGAAAAGAAACTCTCCACGG
>NW_008333371.1:1071247-1072921 GCF_000622305.1 Nannospalax galili | reverse complement strand
ACCCAGATTAATCCCAACTCATTAATAGTGGGAGACTATTAATACCCCATTGTCTCCATTAGAAAGGTCAACAGGGCAGAGAATTAACAGAGAGATATCTGAACTAAACAATACCATACATCAAATGGGCCTAACAGACATTTACCAAATATTCCACCCAAGCACCAATGAATATATGCTCTACTCAGCACCCCATGGAACCTTCTCCAAAATCGACCACATACTGGAGCAAAAAACAAACCTCAACAAATAAAAAGACTGAAATAATCCCATGCATTCTACCAGAACACAGTGCAATAAAGCTTACAATCAATACCGGAAGAAGCCCTAATCACCACATGAACACATGGAAATTAAACAACACACTCCTAAATGATGAATGGGTCAAAAGAGAAATTAAGAAAGAAATAAAAGTGTTCCTGGAAGTAAATGAAAAGGACAATACAACACAACAAAACCTCTGGGACATGCTGAAAGCTGTCCTTAAAGGGAAGTTTATAGCTCTAAGTGCCTCATCAAAAAATTGGAAAAGAACAAAAATAAATGACTTAACATTGCAACTCAACACACTTGAAAAGCAAAAACAAATGAAACCCAAACCCAGCAGATAAGAAGAATTAACAAATATAAGGGCAGAAATTAATGAAATTGAAACAAAGAAAACAATACAAAGAAGCAACGAATCCAAGAGCTGGTTCTTTGAAAAGATAAACAAGATTGACAGACAGATAGCCCAGTTAACCAAAAGAAAGAAAGAGCACCTTCAAATCAACAAACTCCGAGATGAAAGGGGAAACATCACAACAGACACCAGAAAGATAGAGAATATTATAAAGGAATACTTTAAAAACATGGATGCTACTAAATTTGAAAACCTAAAAGAAATGGACAGATATCTAAAGGTATGGGAACCACCAAAACTAAACCAAGAAAACATTAACAGCTTAAACAGACACATAACACAAAAAGAATTTGAAACAGTAACACAAAACCTCCTGACTAAAAAAAGCCCAAGACCAAATGGATTTACAGCAGAATTCTATCAGACATTTAAAGAAGATCCACATCTGTTAGGGTCTGTGACTTGGTGGGTCTCTTTAGGAGAACAAATGCACAAGTATGGAGATGCAAAAATCAAGCAGAGTCTTATTAGGCCAGCTAGCTGGGGCCAACCGTCCTTCTAAGACACGCAGGTCTGGTTGGAGCAATCGACCCCGAGGCAACTTCAGGTAAAGATTATATAGGCTCCCACAACCATTACACAAAAGCCCACGCTTATACAACCAATAGTTTCAAAGCAAGCATTTCACAAACCAATAACTTCAAAACAAGAAAAATGTTACAACTCCCTTCAAGTGTCTCAATCAGGGAAGGGTGGGTGGTATGTGCCTGGCGCAACCCTTCCCTGTTATCTTGTGTAAGCAGACATGCCTACAGACATGACACAGACCAGACAACTTACCCCTATCTCCGGATGCCTGTGTCTCCAGCTGAGTTAATTGGTTACAAGCAGTAAACTCAGACAAGCAGTAAATTCAAACAAGCAGTAAAATTTCTCTTTCCCAAACATAGAGTTTGGTCTGAGAGGTCAGTCCAGAGGTCTGGGGTGCCGAGACAGGAAATGTGCCAGTCCCCGTACTAGGAGGAGAGACGGGGCGGGGGAGCTGGGAGGGG
>NW_008333371.1:1067471-1069090 GCF_000622305.1 Nannospalax galili | reverse complement strand
GAGACCTGGGCAAGAGTAAGTCCCCATGGTCTCCCGTCCCAATAGGTGGGATGAGAGTTGTTGAGAGTATAGGAACTATTTATCCCGATGGCCTCATAAAAGGGTGGGGATCCTGGGTAGCACAGCCAACATGGGTCAGTAAGACAGGGAGTGGTATGATTAAGGGTTTCTACTACAGCTAGCACCATCTCCCACATAGGGTTGCTGGAAGTCTGTGGTTTCCCAGCCGTCCCCGGCCTTTCCATGGCTGGGGCTGCTGATGTTGTGGTGCCTGATGGCTTGAAGGTGGGCCTAGGAGACCCAGGCAGAGGAGGTTGGGGCCTCAGACGAGGGATATTTAACACCAGGTTAGGTCAAACCAGCGACCTAACCACTGCCTCGACCTGGAGGTAGATCTGGAACAGGACCCCCCTCCATGGCATCTGGTAGGGCATCAGGCCCCATGTCAGCCCATCTATCCACCTTTTATCATTTTTTCCCTTTGAGGTAAAGGTGATTTTAACCTGGTTGGCCAGTGGAGATACTGTCCATTGGTTGTATGGAGAAGTAAACCTCATATCAATCAGGTCAGGGGAAACCTCCCATCTCCACTGCCCATCATTAACTTCCACACAATTCCATTCAGCACAGTAGAGTCTATCAGTACCCCCACAATTGCGCCTCCACCAACCTGTCCAAAAACGTGGGCAAGCAAAGAACCCATTTGCCCGCAAAGCTTGGTGGTTGACTGTGGATGATGAGTCAACCAAAGCCCGTTTTTTCATATGATATTGTTCCTGGTGGTTTTTCTGGGGGAGGTAATAAAATTGCCCCAGTACAAGTTCTAATCAACATACAGATCTGGCCACCATGTCCACAACGGGGCCATATGGGAGGTGCAGTTCCATTCCTCACAGGTGTCGCCGCTTCGCAGGATCCATGTCTGATGTACTGGTTGGTGGGGGTTGATGTTCCGAGCTCCCGCTGACACTACTGTTCTCTGGAGGGCCCATAACAGTGAGCTTATCAGCAGGAATCCCTTCATGTCTGGCTCAGATGTAGCTTTAAGGGATTAGCAGGATTTGGCCACACCTCCCACTCCTTCACACAAGATTCTGGGTCCTTGAGAGGCAAGGCCTTCCGAACGTGGGTGTGGTGGACCCAGGGAGCAATGCCGTTGACCTTAAGGGCAGTGGGGGTGGTAAACAGTACAACATAAGGTCCCTTCCATCTGGGTTTAAGATATTTTACTTTGTGTCTTTTGACCCAGACCATATCCCCTGGGAGTATACCATGTTCCACAATCGGGGTTCTTTCCCCTTCATAGTATGCTTTGATTAGGGGCCAAATTTCCTGCTGTACTTTGGCAAGGGATTGTAACACATTTAAATAGTCAGGGGTTGATTTCTCTTCCCCCGGGGGCTGCGCTCGTGTACTTGGTGTCTTTTGACCCAGACCATATCCCCTGGGAGTATACCATGTTCCACAATCGGGGTTCTTTCCCCTTCATAGTATGCTTTGATTAGGGGCCAAATTTCCTGCTGTACTTTGGCAAGGGATTGAAACACATTTAAATAGTCAGGGGTTGACTTCTCTTCCCCCGGGGGCTGCGCTCGCCGGGTTATTGGCGGAGGGGCCCC
>NW_008333371.1:1064546-1066682 GCF_000622305.1 Nannospalax galili | reverse complement strand
CAGACAAGATGGCTATCCCGAGGCCACTGGGTCCAGCTTCTTGGACAAGTAGGCCACAGGTCTCTTCCATGGGCCTAATTGCTGGGCCAGGACTCCTTTGGCCACTCCCTTCTTTTCATCTATGAACAGAATGAAGGGCTTTCCTGGGTCTGGTAGCCATAGGGTGGGAGCCTGGAGAAGAGCTTCTTTTAGTCTGTTAAATGCTTCTTGCTGTTCCTGACTCCACTTCCAATCCGGTCCTTCTTTGGTGGCTTCATACAGTGGATGGGCTATCTCTGCATACCCTGGGATCCAGAGTCTGCAAAACCCAGCTGAGCCAAGGAATTCCCTCACTCCCCGGGGAGAGGAGGGCACAGGAATGGTCAGGATAGTCTGTTTTATGTCTTGTGTCAGCCATCTGGCTCCTTCCGCTATCTTGTACCCCAGGTAAACCACTGACCTCTGGCAGATGTGTGCCTTTTTGGTGCTGGCCCGATATCCCAGGCTGCCCAGTTCAGCCAACAAGTTCTTCGTAGCTTCCATGCACTCTTCCTGAGTTGCTGTAGGCAGCAGCAGGTCATCCACATACTGCAGCAGAGTCACATGGGGGTGCCTTTTGCGGAAGGGCTCCAGATCTTGACTTAGTGCCTCATTGAACAAGGTGGGAGAGTTCTTAAAGCCTTGTGGCAATCTGGTCCAGGTGAGCTACCCTCTTGGTAGCTCCTGGTTCTTGCCACTCAAAGGCAAACAAGGGCTGACTGACTTCAGCAAGAGGGACATTGAAGAAAGAATCTTTCAAGTTTTCATACAGTGGACAGGCTATCTCTGCATACCCTGGGATCCAGAGTCTGCAAAACCCAGCTGAGCCAAGGAATTCCCTCACTCCCTGGGGAGAGGAGGGCACAAGAATGGTCAGTATAGTCTGTTTTATGGCTTGTGTTAGCCATCTGGCTCCTTCCGCTATATTGTACCCCAAGTAAACCATTGACCTCTGGCAGATGTGCACCTTTTTGGCACTGGCCCGATATCCTAGGCTGCCCAGTTTGGCCAACAGTTTCCTCGTAGCTTCCATGCACTCTTCACGGGTTGCTGTAGCCAGCAACAGGTCATCCATATACTGCAGCAGAGTCACATGGGGGGTGCCTTCTGCAGAAGGGCTCCAGGTCTTGGCTTAGTGCCTCATTGAACAAGGTGGGAGAGTTCTTAAAGCCTTGTGGCAGTTTGGTCCAGGTGAGCTTCCCTGTCTTTCCCCCTGCTGGTTCTTGCCACTCAAAGGCAAACAAGGGCTGACTGACTTCAGCAAGAGGGACATTGAAGAAAGAATCTTTCAAGTTTAGGGTGGTATACCACACATGAGACGGTGGCAGGTGGCTAAGTAGGGTGTATGGATTGGGCACCGTGGGGTGAATGTCCTCTACCCTTTCATTTACCCTTCGCAAATCCTGCACCGGTCTGTAATCTCCACTGCCAGGCTTTCTCACAGGAAGCAGGGGTGTATTTCATGCTGATTGGCAGGGTTTAAGGATTTTTACTTCTAGCAGTCTATGGATGTGAGGTGCTATTCCCTTCCTAGCCTCTTCTGGCATCGGGTACTGCCAGACCCAAATGGGCAGGGCCATGGCTTTGAGTTGGACCACAACCGGGGGCAGGTGCTTAGCGAGGCCGACTCCCCCAGTTTCGGCCCAGGCAGAAGGGAACTCCTGCAACCAGAAGCTCATGTCTTCCTGGCTCCCCTTTTCTAGAGCTGCCAGGAATAGGTTATATTCATCAGCCAGAGATAAAGACAACACATGTACTGGCTGCAGGGGCTGTCCTTCTGAATCCATGACTTTTATCCCTTTAGGCTCAAAATGGATACGTGCCCCGATCTTGGTAAGTCTCTACCTAACAAAGGTGCGGGACTCTGGGGCACAACCAGGAAGGAGTGGGAAACCTGATGCCTTCCCAAGTCCACTTTCCTCTTGGTGGTCCAGGCGCACCTCTTAGTTCCTGTAACTCCTTGGACTATGCTTGTGCGTCCTGGCTTTAGAGGACCGTGAGCTTGATTGAGAACTGAATACTGTGCCCCAGTATCTACCATGAACCCAGTGGGAGTCCCCTCCACGCACAGAGTTACCCAAGACTCAGGGAGGGGTGCCAAGTCCCGTCCCTGTCAAT
>NW_008333371.1:1060964-1062912 GCF_000622305.1 Nannospalax galili | reverse complement strand
AGAGAGAGAGATGAAAAGGGAGAAGTGAAGATGCCACTCTAAACAATGATGGCCAGTGGGTGTGCTTGTGGATGGGTGCCTGTCGTTGCCCAGTTTTTCTTCTGGGGGGGACGTGAATTTATCTGGGATTCATGCCTGGGACCCCCTTATCCTTTCACAGGAGTCTTTCTGCGGTGGGCGCCCTAATGGCTTTTATTTGCCCAACCCGTGCCAGCAGGGCTTTCTCCATGGCTGGAGAGAGAGATGAAGAGGAGAGAGAGATACAGATAAGGGGTCTTGTCTCCACCCGTGCAGGCACTCGAGGTCTGCCAAGAGGGCTAAGAGCCTTTGGCTGATATCAGAGAGTAGCCCTGATCAGAAAATCTCAATTGCTCTTTCGCCTTTAACGGTCCCATGCGAAGACTTAGACCGAGAATAAAAGGAAAGAAAAGGAGGAAGGGAAGGTTTAAAATAGAGAGCATAGAGAAAAATACAAAACCAGACCCCCCCCCAGTAAGACAATTAGCACAACCATCAAGCACGCTCACCACACTGAATCACACTTGTGTGGACCAGTCCTCCTTTCACTCAGATGTGCGCTGCACTCACCACTCTCACTTTCAGGATCCCCGAGACTTCTCATGATTCTCCCAGATGGCGTCCACTCGGACTGCCTCAGAGTGACAAGCTCGATTTTTTCCTCCTCAGGCGCCAGGTTTGATGGCGGGCTTCCTTCCTAGGGCCGAGACACTCAGACCCTAGGGCCAGGGCTGGTTACCTGGACTTTCACCTAGGTGCCAGGACTCGAACCCGGACTTCCTCACTCAGGATTACTAACCCAAGACCAGACACAAGATGGCGACTCTCGCTTTATTCTGGATTTTACAGACACGAGGGGGCGACCCTCGAATTACACTGCCCTGTCCGGAGAAAAGAAACTCTGCCTCCATTTGTCCTTTGTTTCCCCAGAAGCCCCCCGCCCGAATCCAGGACCAGCCCCCAAAATGTTAGGGTCTGTGACTTGGTGGGTCTCTTCAGGAGAACAAATGCACGAGTATGGAGATGCAAAAATCAAGCAGAGTTTTATTAGGTCAGCTAGCTGGGGCCGACCGTCCTTCCAAGACATGCAGGTCTGGTTAGAGCGATTTAGAGCGATCGACCCTGAGGCAATTTTAGGTAAAGATTATATAGGCTCCCACAACCGTTACACAAAAGCCTGTGTTCATACAGCCAATAGTTTCAAAGCAAGCATTTCACAAACCAATAACAAAAAAATGTTACAACTCCCTTCAGGTGTCTCAGTTGGGGAGGGATGGGTGGTATTGTGCCTGGCACGACTCTTTCCTGTTATCTTGTGTAAGCAGACCTGTCTACGTGACATGACACAGATCAGGTCAGGCTCCAGTGGGGGAGGGCGGTAGTGATTGCCCCTATCTCTGGATGCCTGTGTCTCCAGTTGAGTTAATTGGTTATAAGCAGTAAATTCAAACAAGTAAATTCAAGCAGTAAATTCAGACAAGCAGTAAATTCCTCTTTCCCTAACACATCCAATAATACTTAATTTATTCAAAAAGATAGAAATGGAGGGAGAACTTCCGAATTTCTTCTACGAAGCCAGTATCACTCTAATACCAAAGCCAGGTAAAGATACAACCAAAAAAGAAATCTATAGATCCATATTCTTAATGAACACACATGCAAAAATTCACAACAAGATACTTGCAAACCGCATACAAACACACATCAAAAAGATCATCCACCATGATCAAGTCAGCTTTATCCCAGAGATACAGGGCTGATTCAATATACGTAAGTCAATAAACGTCATAAATCATATAAGTGGGCTCAAAGACAAGAACCACATGGTCATCTCAATAGATTCAGAGAAGACCTTTGACAAAATTCAACATGCATTTATGTTCAAAGTCCTAGAGGGAATTGGACTGGAGGGAACATACCTCAACATAAT
>NW_008333371.1:1059378-1060298 GCF_000622305.1 Nannospalax galili | reverse complement strand
TGGATCTCCACTTGTAGAAGAATGAAACGAAACCCCTTTCTTTCACCCTGCACAAAAGTCAATTCCAAATGACTCAAAGACCTCAGTGTAAAGCCTAAAACTCTGAAACTAATAGAAGAAAACATTGGCAAAAACCTAAAAGATATAGGTGTAGGAAAGGATTTTTTAAACTGGACATCAGTTGCTCAGGAAACAAGGGCAAGAATTAACAAATGGGACCTCATTAAACTAAAAAGCTTCTGTACATTAGAGGCAACCAGGAAAGTGAACAGAAAACTCACAAAATGGGAAAAAATCTTCTTAAAAAACAGAAAATCAAGACAAGAAATAACCCAATTAAAAGATGGGCTAAGGAGCTGAACAGAGTTCTCAAAAGAAGAAGTAAAGATGGCAATGAAGCATCTTAAAAGACGTTCAACATCACTAATAATTAAGGAAATGCAAATTAAAACCACTTTAAGATTTCATCTTACCCCAGTCAGACTGGGTAAGATCAAGAGAACAAATGATACCAAATGTTGGAGAGGATGTGGGGAAAGGAGAACCCTCATCCACGGTGGGGCTGCAAAGTGGTTCAACTCCTATGGAAAGCTGTGTGGAGAACTCTTAAAAAACAACAAATGAACCTACCATTTGACCCTGTTATACCACTCCTTGGCATATACCCAAAGAACTCATCCTATTGCAGAAACACTTGTACATCCATGTTTGTTGCTGCTCTTTTTACAATAGCTAAGAAATGGAAGCAACCTAAGTGTCCCTCAATTGATGAGAGGATAATGAAAATATGGTTCATTTATATGGTGGAGTTTTACTCATCAGAAAAGAAAGATGAAATCATGAAATTTGCCGGTAAATGGATGGAACTAGAAACTGTTATACTAAGTGAAGTAACACAGACTCAGGAAAAAGTCAACATA
>NW_008333371.1:1057824-1059163 GCF_000622305.1 Nannospalax galili | reverse complement strand
AACCTACTGACAAATTATACATAGCAGATCAAGAAATATATGTCTAGGTAAGGTTTATCTGAGAACAATTGGTCTTTGCCCAAGATTTATCTACATGCACACAGTAATTATAAGTACCAGACTGGTGGAACTAACCTTCTTGGATGTTTAACAGACATACTTTGAGGTGAGGCCTATACTAATTTTGTCAGAGGGACATAAAGGAAAGTTTTTGCTCCTTGCCCTCCTAGGTTGTCTAGTTCCAGGGGACTATGACCATCTCTCAAAATGTCCCGTAACTGTGGTGGGTCACCTGTCCTCTTGATCAAGGAGGATGAGCAGACCTCACGAGATGGACTTGAATTAGTGTCCAGTTTACAAAGAGGAGGGTCAACACAGAGGAGTCATTTCCTCCATGCTTCCAAGTGAAGCCAGCCATGGTTGAGTAGGACCTTTGACTTATCTTTACATTGGCAGAACTGGTAAAGAAAGGAGCCAGGGGCCCCTCCCAAGCCCATGAGACCGCTGAGGAACAGATCCTTAAACAAGCTTAAGAGTAAAAATAAATTGGTTTATCTGGGCCAACTGTATGGCCTTAAACACCCAAAAGGAAAGTATAACCAAAGATTCAAGTGGCCAATATAATTTTTTAAGAGTCCATATGTATAGCTAAAGGCTACATAACAAGCAACAATGCCAGACAAGCAATACCTTCTTTTGAGTTGTTGGCCAGGGTGGCCAAAGGGACTCCCAGTTAGTAACCCAGCATAGAACTGGGAAAATGAACAGCACACCACAATGTTATCTAAAGGAATATTGACAACTGATTGCTACTAGATGAGGAACAGCTGACCTTCCTAAAACAGAGACCTCTAGATAGGCTGACTAGATTCAGCAGATGGACAAGTAGTGGGGAATGGCTGGGGTGCTGACAACATAGCAGACAGTAGCAAGGATACCAGAGTATAAGGGTTCTAGTGGGGGGAGGGAGGCTACAGGTGGGTGCCATCTGGGAAGTGAGTGTATAACTGAATAAGATGTTTTGGGATGTTCTGTGTGATACACACACACATACACACACACAAAAAAATCAACAAATTTTTAAAAATATATTATTTGAGGAGGAAGCATGGAAATTTATGTCATTGTAATTAGTAGAAGTGATAAACATTAGCATTGAAATCTACACAATGACTTTATAGACATACACAGGCACCAAGGATCCAAGTACAACCAATTATTACTAGTAATAATCAGATACATACAGATTGGAGATGCATGCGCCAACATCTCAGTGTTAGCAGCAAAAACAATGAGTCTTTTTATGAAGTCAGTATTAACCCTCATAGCAGAACCAGTG
>NW_008333371.1:1028995-1057576 GCF_000622305.1 Nannospalax galili | reverse complement strand
GGGTAAAAACTCATTCAGTTTTATATCTTACAGGGTTTATACTGGGTTCAATATTGTATAACTGTATTAATTCAACCGTGAACCTAAAAATTTACAGCCACTTTTGAAAGAGATGTATCCTTGTTCTGTTACTGGTTACTGAATATGTTAAAGCTCTAATGAAATGCTTCTTCTAATCATGTGGTTATTAAATAAAAAAAAATTTAAAACAAACTTTAAAAAAAAGGCTAATTTACAATACACTTAAATTTCCTTGTTTTGTTTTTGTTTTTGCTTTTTTTGTCTTTTTGAAGCAGGGTTTCCCTGTAGCCCCAGCTGGCCTGGAACTCACTATGTGGACCAGGCTGACCACAGTCTCACAGAGATCTGACTGCCTCTGCCTTGCCTTCCAAGTGTTGGCATCCAAGGTATGTGCCACAAGGCCTGAATTTTTACATGAAATGTCTTGCTCTTTGTTCAGGACAGCACCACTTTAAGTAAGATAAAAACTGTCTTATGTAGATAATATTAAACAAATGATGTGGTAACAGTGTGATCTAAACCAAGTTCTATGGGAAACAGCCCCAACCCCAAAAGTGGGAGTGACTCAGTGACTAGGCTGACCAAAGTGGAATGTCTGTCTCTGAGTAAATATAAAGGCATTTGAAGTCCTTTCCCAGAATCCCAGTCTAGATGACTGTTTAGATTCCTGTAGCTTAATAGAGATAGGACTCTATTAAGCCCAGTCTGACTCCACGTGTTCAGGTGCTCCAAAATACACCAATATAAACATACTACCAGATTTTCAAAATATGTATTTTTTTAAGTTTAAAGTTATTTTAACCGAGAAGATTTGCAAAAGCAAGAGGACTTTTCTATTTGTTCTCAAGATTTGGTAGTTGCAGGTATGAAGTTATTCAATATTAATGAATGCCTAGTGCTTGGCATTATAAGGAAATCCAAATATAAACAAGACTTGATGCTTCCTCCCAGGGAGCTCACAAACCACTAAGCAGGAGGGCATTGTACACAGTTCATTTTAATCCCAGACTGAATACAGGTGAATTGGAGCATGGAGAGGGAAGAGAGTGCTTCCAGTTTAGGAAGCAATCTGGAAAGCCCTACTTGGGAGGTTTCAGGAGTTGGGATCCAGGACCTTGCATCAACAGGATGCCTGCAGGCCAGAGCTGTGATGCAGATGGACTTAATCTTTGGGCTATTATCAGAGCTGCACCTGTCCAGGCCAAGGACAACAACATTATACATGCTTTTGGCTGGTCCTGAATCTCTGTGATTAAATGCCACACTCACCTTATATACCTTACTTACTCTTGGAAAATACAAACTGGTTAAATATAAACCTTGCGGAGTGCAGATGTCTGTACTGTGGCGTAGTCAAATCCAAACTCATTCATAATTCCAGCTAAATCCAAAATTTGAGGTTGCTTCTATTTTTAATAACATTCCAGCATATGTTCATGTTCTACATTCTACCCTTAAATCCAGAAGATTAAAGAACCAAAGAAAGATCAAATTGGAAGGGACCTCAACTATTATTCAATATAATCCTATCATTTTACAAATGAAGAAACCAAGCCCAAAGAGGATAAATGTAAGTTCCCGAGGTCACACAACAACAAGGAACAAGGCTGGCACTGGAGCCAAGTTTGCGGTGCAGTCCCAGAAGCTCTTTCTTCTGGATACTATGCTGAAAAAAATTAGAAGGCATTTTTTAAAACTGAAAGTAGCTCTTAACAGTAGATTGTTATTAGAAATAGATCTAGAATGATCAGTGTTCCTGAAATAAATTCTGAGTAGGTATTAAGGGATCTTTTTCCTTGAAATCTTTTCTCCTTGGCCAAAATATAACACCTGCCAAAATCTAACATATTTCTTTTAAATATATTTTTTATTATTGCATTATTTTAAAAAGTATTATTAAATAATTTTAAATATTACTATTAAAGAAGCATTGTAAATTTTCCAGAAAAATGGCAACTAAGCAACCATTCACCTATACATTTTCATCCAACAGAAATAGAAGTTACAAGTAATTATTCTCTTAATAATATCATATAGCCAGAGCTATAATATAAATATATGCATTGTCTTTTGCAACAGGGTCTCACTGTATAGTTCAAACTGACCTCAGATTTGTGACCCTCCCGCCTGAGCCTCTGCAGTGCTAAAAGTGCAGGATGGTGCCACAGTTCATCTTTATAATGGACTATTTTATAACAGTTTCTGTTGTGTTTACAAGTCTTCAGGATCTGTCATAGCAGTTGCAGAATACATTCAATAAATACTTGGTAAACAAATTAATCTATCTAATATTGGATACCCTTGTGTACCATACATTGTATCCACTGTATGGTAAATATGACACGTCATTATTTGGATAAATACAAACTTTACTCACACTCGATTTAAAAACCAACCCATTTCCTCTCCAAAGCAGGATTCTTCCCTTTATGTCCACCCTGTAATTAAACCCCAGATGTCAGCCAAAAGCTGTTCAGAATACAGTATTTTTCTCCCTTCTCTACCCCAATTCACGACCTGTCCTAGAGGTGAATTTCATGTCTTCCTCCAATTCCTACTTCCAAGCCCATGAAAGGACTCAACATCCATCGCTAGTTGAAATCACCAGAGGCCTCAGGAAAGTAAGGACACCCTAAGGATTCTGAAAGGAGCTACAATACTAAGAACCTCACCAATGAAGTAAAAGTTGGCTACTCAATAGCAAAGGAGTTATTAATCTTGAAAATGTTATTTGAATGTTATGCATATAAATAAGAAGTTACCTTCCTCTTACTTTTTATTAAAATGAAAATGCGTCTTTGAAATCTGGCCCTGCTGAGGCATTCCAATTATGTATAAATAACAAACGAAATTTCTACTTCTTGTTTTCCTCAGTATGTTAATGAACCAAACATGATATTATAATAACCTTTAGCTTACTTTCATATCTGCATATTTATGCAATGAATTACAAATGAAAAAAGTTCACTCATTTTTACAGTTATTTGCATATAGAGTACACCTGAAATCTAAAATATTTACCACTATTCCCCTAACTGAAGAAATAATCATAACAAAATATTAAGAAAACAAAAATGAAAATCAGACGCAAGAGGGAACCAAGCGGTGTTCTTTACTGACTAGATTTCTACCTCCCAGCAATCAGTTAGGATGCACCATCTGTCTGCACCTCAGTTTTCTCCTGGAAAACAAAGATTTGAGTTGGAGTTATACTAGAGAGAGAGAGAGAGAGAGAGAGAGAGAGAGAGAGAGAGAGAGAGAGGAAGCAGTGGTTTGTAAGTCTCTCTAACTTCCTTGAAAGTTTGACTGTGGCTCTTCAAGACGTTTTGCTGACCAAGTCCACATCTGACAGCGATGGCAAGCCCAGGGAGGAGGCAGAGGAGGAGGTGAGGACAAAGGTATGCCTTGATGCACAGAACCTGGCAGCTCACCAGGACTTGGCCACACCTAGAGAAGGAAAATTTTTGCACAGACTCTGTAGGGAGAAAAATCCTGATGCATAAATTTGTACTTTTCTAACAAAATTGAATCAGAGTCTAAAATAATCTGGAAATTTTTAATCCAAATGAGGTTTTGGGAAATTTTAACAGGGAATAAAGGAAAAACAGCTTAGCCATCTATGTATGTGTATAAACACAGTCCCTGTTGTGGATATGCTGAGACACCTCACACCTTTTTATCTGATGATAGAAAAGAAAACATCTACGATGGGGGCAGGGAGAGAAAAGTATTCAGCACTAACGTACACAGCCTTGTAAATCAGCAGACAGAAAAAAATCATAGTTTTCTTTGGAGCTTGGTTCTAAACACAGTTTAAACTTTTCCATCCTTCTGAAGAGGAAGAATTGAACCTTCCAGAAGAATTGAACCTTCTAGAAAGGTCAGAGAGGTCTGTTTGCTCACCTAGTTGCTCCAGTCTTGGTTTACTTGTTCCTGCATCTGTTGTTTGCCTGAAGAAATCACACTTACACAATTTTCTTCAACAGCAATAATTATTTCCATTATACTAGTGGCCTGTTTCAATTACACATGCTTTAAAAAAAAAAAAAAACTATCTCAGCAGTGTTAAGCACTTCCTAAACGTTTTTTCGTGTGTCTTTTGCTTTCTATTCTTACTTTTCAAATATTCTCTTTTCTCAGTTTAATAATTTCTTTGCCATGTTCATGTAATTAAGACAAAAAAAAGGGGGGGTAAGCAGAGAGCTCACTGTACATTTCTGTGGACATGTTTCACAGGCAGAACTGTGGAAGAAAACAAGCATTTGAGTGTGTGAAGAGTCATTTGGTCTCTGGTTCACACTCAAGTTAGACTTGCTGTCACCTCCAAGGAGGTTCTACCCATGGCTCCAGTGTTATGCTGACAATATTAAGACGAAACATTTATCTCATAACTTCAAATATGCTTCCCACTGCCTGATCACACACACCACTTACAGTCTACCATGAACAAATATTCTTAAGTAAATTTTTTACCATAAATAACAAAATAAAACTGCATTTTGATTTTTATGTCCAAGCGGCTAAGTTGTAAACTCAATAGTCAATCATACACTGTGTAATCCTTGGACATTTCTTTATTCTTAATTGCACCTTCAGCCTCAAGAAGCCTGACCTTTGAGAGAAGCTGGACATAGCTCTCTGCAAGGACAGAATTCCTGAACACAGCTCTCAACAGAATTCTGTAGCTCACCCTTTATGCCTTAGTAGTTCTAAGTCACTTGTAATTCCCTAAACATAGAGAGCTCCCTTGTGTTTCTGTTACATTCTTTCTGTCTTAAATTCCCTTCTCTGTTTTGCTGATTCCTCTCTCCAGTGTGAGTCAGCTAAACTCCACCTTCTCTGTGTGGCTTTCTTTAATTAATCTCTAATTGTAAGTAGTTATTCACCTACAATATGTCAAGGACTGGGCTGGCTGGAGCTGGAAAAATGAAAACACAGAACTTGCCTTCAAGATGCATTATGTATTAGCACAGTGGTCACAATATTTTTCAGGGACATCTGTGATGGAACCACAGAGGGTATATGGAAAACTCCTCAAGGAAGAGCTAATAACTGGCTCAAAGTATGAAGACTAGTAGCAGTTATCCAGAAGGAAGGAGGAGAGGGCACCTAAGACATGGCTAACAATAAAGCAGGGTGGAAGAAGAATGTTTATAGAAAGTATTCCCTGCTGGGAGTGGTGGCACACACCTTTAATCCCAGCACTGAGGAGGCAGAGGCAGGTGGATCTCTGTGAGTTCAAGGCCAGCCTGGTCTACATAGTAAATTCCAGGCTAGCTGGGGCTACAGGGAGACCCTGTCTCAAAAAGACCAATAAATAAATAAATAAACAAACAAATAAAGACAAAAAGTAAATATTCCATTCAAGGGAGTTTAATTTTTGTTTTTATTTTCATCTGAAGGCAATGGGGAGACTTAAACAGAGGAATGTGATGACCAAATGTGTATTACAGAAAGTACAAAGATCAGACTGAAGAAAACAGGACTGGGGAAGGTAGGAAGCTTCGTATGAAATGCAGAATGAGAATAGAATTTGGGGACCTGAGAGATTGTTAGAATTCAAAGAACTAGGATCTGCTGACTGGGGCAAACAGAGCCTGTCTGAGAAGGCCTATTCTCTGTACTCAATAGCACAAGGAATGAGTCTATGTCCACCTTTGACTTTGCAGGAAGGAGACGTTCTTATAACCTCCCTGCAGTGGTTTGAATGAGGAATGTCCCTCATAGGCTCCAAGTACTTGAATACTTGCCCCAGTTAGTGATGCTGTTTGTTGAAGTTTAGGAGGTGTGACCTTGCTGGAGGAAGACATTGGAGGCGGGGAGCTTTGAGAGTTTGAGAGTTCATAGCCTTAGCTCTTTTCCTACTTGTCTCTCTCTGCTTCCTGTGAGTGCATAAAGATGTGAGCTCTCAGCTGTCTGTTCCCTCTGCTTTCTGCCCCCTCCCCCATGATAGAACCATAAACCAAATAAACTCTTCCCTTTATAAGTTGCCTTGATCATGGTGTTTATCACAGCAACAGAAAAGTAACTAATACACTCCCCTTCATGGTGTCCTTAACCATCCCAGTCTCCTCCTGACATGCAAAGCTCTTCCTGTCTCCCCTCTCTCCTGGCTACCATTATTAGAGTAGTGCTAAGTTAGAGGAAATTCGATGCACAGCTCAAGTCCATCACCTCTCCTAGAGAAAGTAAAATACAGATCAGAGAAAGAAAAGTGGTTTCCCCACTACTTTAATGGGTCACACGTTTGAGGGGGACCATGGTTTGAGGAGAAGTGCATACCTTCTACAATAAAGGATGGAATAACAGTCATGCATAAGATTACAAATTATTAGCAGAACATGTGTAGACTTGAGAATTAAACATCAATGTATCTTTAACGATGTTCTGGGAGGCATTTTACCTGCCAAGAACAGCGTTCAAGATATCAGGTCTGTATTTTCTCAGAAACAGCATATCACATTGCTAATAATGGGCAAAGGCATGAAGTCTTGCAGGGTTTTTCATTGCAATTTTAGTACTCTCTCCTTAGCTGAGCTTTACAATGGAGTGAATGATGGAAGAAAACTTGACTGATCTTTGATCTGTGATTTTATCCTTTGGACAAATGTTTCAAGCTTCTGTCTTTCCAGTATACAAATATTTGGGATGAGTTTTTCTCATATCTGAACTATACTTCTAGACATCTTGGTTGCATTTATCCATACACATATACGCTTACTTTGTAATATTTTCTGTCATTTATGTGTTTTTCAATTGAGCATTTCTAATGTTTTTTAAATTAATTTATTAAAATTTTATACATGTATGGTCACACTCATCCTTCCAACCTCTCTTATCCATGAAGAGTACAGGTCCCTTTTAATGTTCTTATTCATTACAAATGAAACGAAAGTTCCCCAAAGCTATTATGCATTGACATGGCAATTACCAGCAGCAAAAGTGTTCACATGGACCACAGCAAGAGGCAGCTCTACCTCCTGAGAAGTGGATGTTGTCCCCAGGATTCATTGGCTTTCTGGCTTTTGTATGACAAATAAACAGCTGAGTCAGTGTCTCCTTTTTCTAAGGAACTTTGCGTGTCTAGCATCAGAAACTCATCAAAGGCAAATCTAGTTTTATGAGTATGAGTTGATGAGGTGCCACTATGACTCATTTCAATGTGCTGGCTATTTTCAAACAACTGCTGAGAGACCTTGCCATTCCCTGAACTTGGCTGGTTGTAGCTCATGCACAAATTCAGCTTACCATATGAGCAAAAGTGAGCTCATATGGGTTGATGCTGGCAGAGCCTCTGAGAGTGCAGTAATTCATGCTGTCAGTTACTATCAGCAGCAATTTGCTTCTGGATTGGTTCCTGGAAGCATTCATGTGAGTATTCTGCCCAAAGGACCAAGAGTGCAATATTCTCTTGGATTTCAGGGACTCAGCATGGTTTCAACATATAATCAAAAGTGCCACGTAGTTCACCACCTCACATTTTGTTTTAAAGAGACAGAGGCTTAAAACTGAACTGCTTTCTTCTCTCCCCAAATATAAAGTTAGTGGTAATTTGGAATTTATCTTTAGAACAATCTGTTAGCACTTCAGTGAAATTTATCCTGTGGGTAAAATGCAGAGTAGTTTTTAAAAACTGAGTGTGATTATACCATTTCTACAATAATAGCAATAATCAAATTTTGTTCAACCACAAAACTGTACTTTTCAAATTTAACTTATCTATGTGACCAATTCTAAATTACCATAGGGCAAGCGAAAAGCTCCTTGAGTTCACAAGTATTATAATTTGATATTTCTCCAAACTGCAAAGTTGCAAGATAGAGAAGTTTAGATGACACAGCACTAAACTTAAAGGGAAATTATTAAATAATCTCTACAAAACAATATCATGTTACTAAGGTCCAAA
Source organism: Nannospalax galili (assembly GCF_000622305.1). Lineage (NCBI taxonomy): Eukaryota > Metazoa > Chordata > Mammalia > Rodentia > Spalacidae > Nannospalax > Nannospalax galili. Next base: position 1,049,649 of record NW_008333371.1, on the reverse strand, counting down.
TAATTTAAGAAATCAGTAGAATTCTTGATATTGTTCTTTCTGCTTAATTAGCACACACCACTGAGAACTTACAGCATGTGGAGCAGTCTTTATCAGAAGAGCATAGGAAAAAGTAAATTCAGTCATGGTGTCTAAAAACCTGAAAGCTTTACACAGAAAAGTGAAAGAATGTCAAAATTGTAGGTGCAAGGGTCAGAGAGATACTTCACTTGGTAAAATGCTTGTTGTGTAAGCACAAGGACATGAATTCAATCCCCAGAACCTATGTTAAAAAGCCAGGAGTGGTGCCACATACTTATAACCCCAGTTCTTGAGAGGCAGAGACAGGCAGATTCCCGGGACCCACTGGCCAGCCAGCCTAGACTCCTTGAAGAGTTCCAAGCCAGTTAAAGACCCTGTCTCCAAATCCAAAGTTTGTGGTGCCTGGGAATGACATCTAGGGCTGACCTCTGGCCTCCACATGCTTGTGCATACATGTGCATGCACACCCTCCACACACATGAGCATGTACATGTACCTATACACAAATATGCACACACATCAAAAACAATCTCAAGTGAAATTGTCAAAAACGAAACATATATTCTTTACTGTTAACCTCCGATCCAAGCTAAAAGATGATTTGTATTAAGCTTCAAAATCTTGACGTCTCACTTGACTAAACATTCTTATATTTATTATCTACCTTCTGCACTAGAATGCAGACAGAATGTAAATAGGCACTTCTGTCTGCCCACTGATGGCATTCAAGCACCTAAAGGGGGGTAGTACATGGAACATAAGACGCTCAATAAAAACTGTGGTAAGTGAATGAGTACATAAGCATTATCCTTTTCATCAGCCTGAAGTCTTTTACAAGGTTTACTAGGTCCCCTGTCCTTTCTCTCTTATTGTGGCCTCTTATACCACTCACTGTGTAGAGTATTTGGAGTCCTCAAAATTTACCATCTGTCCCATGAAGTTCTTTCTCCCTTTCTTTGCACATGGTCCTCTCTACAGGAGGTTTGTCTTTTTGTGTTCCACTGCTCCCTTGCCTAGGAATCTTAACTGTCCTTCAGATTCCGTTTTACTCATTTCTTATTTCAGAAAGCCTTACCTGACCTCCAAAATAGATCTAGGCAGGCTCTTAGCACCCTGTGATTTCCACTAAGGTAGCTCTTTCCCACTTGGACAGTCATTGCTGCAAGGCAATGACTTTACTAGAGAGAAAGAGATATTCGTGAAATTGTACAGCAAAGTTGAGCTTCAAATAGGAGTTCATAAAGGAATTAACTCTATTTTTCATGTTGGCATAAGAATGTTTAAGAAAAATAACCATAAAGCACTGAAGGGAAACCACAACAATGTGCAAAAACCAGCACACTTAACTTCCTACTGTCTCACTGAGTGGAATTATCACTCCAGCTTCACCTATAAAGGCAAGCATGGCTCCCCTATGAAATACTGACAAAGGTTCCCTACATAGTTGTTACTTAGCATTGTCTTAACAAGATAATAAGTCGTTGGTTAATCCTGTGTACAGTTACTGCAATCAGTTTTCATGCCATTGTATCATCTAAAATACATGTCTGGGTGTCTAGAGATGGCTCATCACTAAAGTGCCTGCTGCGACAGCATGAGGATCTGGGTTTAGATCTCCAACAACCACGTAAAATGTCTGGTGTGGCAATGCACACCTGTAATCCCAGCACCGGATGGGGCAGAGACAAGAGAACCCCTCTGGCTTGCTGACCAGCCAGTCTAGCCAACCAGTGAGCTCCAATGAGAGACCCTTGCTCAAAAAATAAACTGGAGAAGCAAGAGAGGCAGACACTTTCCTCTGGCTTCCACAAGTACATGCACACAGGTGCACACACATAGAAAACACACTGAAGTACATGCCTGTTTGTTTGGAATGGTCTCAACCATTTCTGTGTGCTAGTTTGTTTCAACTCTCCTGTCAATGATGGTTTCCACATCAGAAAAAAAGCAGAAGCTTTATTTCTCTTGTTCAGTGATTATCTCCCCCAGAGCTTAGAGGAGCACTTAGCTTATCATCCATAGATGATCAATGGCTTTTGTAAGGAATATGAAACAAAGAATCTCAAAACTAAACTAAACCTCCATTTTGATCAATAGCATACTTTCTCTTGGTGCTGGCTACCAAGAACTGAAAGACCCCTTAACGCCTTAACTTCACACACAAACCCCTCCTTGTTTTTTATCCCCTTAAACTCACACACAATCTCCTCCCCTTTTTTAGCCCCCCCCCTTTTTTTAACCCCCTGTAGCCCCAGCTGGCCTGGAACTCACTATGTAGACCAGGTTCAATCTCACAGAGATCTGCCCGCTGTTGCCTTGGAGTGCTGGAATTAAAGGCATGTGCCACCACGCCTAGCTAATTCCCATATTTTTTGATGGTAAGAATCCTATTACTGAAGACACCACACACTTTTGTCACAGGACGTGGAGAAACCAAGTTGGTACTAACCAGGAAACTTCCTGCCTGATGGCAAGCTTTCATAGTACCAGAAAGTCTTTTTTTCCCTGGCTGTGAACCTTATGAGCTTCAATAATGACTAGTATGGCAAGATATGCCCATGGCTGCAATAGTAGCACCAATGTTATGAGGGCAACTGCCCACTTTCTGATTGCATTTAAGGCCCTCTCTACAGGAAGAAATGCATGCTTGGTACTGTAAATCTGGCCGAGAATCCGTGGTTGGGGAACTCACAAGTTCCAGGGGTGAACCTTACTGCTATTATTTTGCTAAATGAACATAGAATCAAATTGCCTTCTAAATCCATATCTATGTACCTGTAGATTAGTGCAGCTCTCAGACCTCATTAGAGAAGTTTATCTGTACGGTGGACATAAACTCACAACTAGTCAAAGTGTGCAGACTCAATGTCTGTGGATTGCTAAACCACAAATGGGACATTTGTATCACACCACCTATCTCCAAGATTCAAGGCACATTGGAGAGTAGGGGACAGAAAGATTTTAAGAGTCAGAGGTTGGGGAGGACCAAAACAAAACAGTGTCTTCTGGACAAGACAGGACAGCTACACTCATGAATTCACCAGCAGCTGTGATTGCTTGTGTAAAACCTGTACAAGATCAAGACAGAAAAGATTTTAGCATGAAGAGTCAGGGAGTGGTTCTAACCCCTCACCACTATCTGGGAAATAATTGACAGCTGATGGTTTCTGAGGAAGGGAGTCAGTTTTCTTTAAGGGTATGGCTGCTGGCAGGTTGATCATGCTCCACTATATATGGAGTATGGTCGCCCTGAGAATATGAGCAGCACAAACTGGACTCAGTGGGTTATTAAAAAAAGAGAGAGAGAACATGAAGTTGTGGAGGTGAATATGATCAAAATATGATCAAAATATATTATATACATGTATAAAAGTCTACAAAATTTAATAAAATATGTATTTTAGAAATAAATACAAATTTTGAAATAAAAATTTACCATGTTCTGAGAAGGTGAAAACAGGTTAATGTTACTTGAAGAGATAAGGAGGAGGAAGGGATGGAGTGACATCAGTCACCACATACTAAGTCATAGCTAGAGAGGAGCAAGGAGCTCTTCCGTGCTATTGCCCAGCAGCACAATGATAATGAAAGTGTATGTTTCAAAAAAGCTAGAGGAAGGTTTTGTGAGCTTCTCCACAAAGAAATGATAAATGTTTGTGGTGACTGACATGTTTACCCTGACTTGAAATTGCAAAATGTGTACATGTATTGAAACATCACATGGTACTCTATAAATATGTACAATATGTATGTGCCCCTGAAGTTCATATACACTAAAGGGCACTTTTCATCAACTCAAAGTCCCATCCAATGATGGACTATGCCACATACTGCATTAACTTTGCTCAATCCCTGTCCTATTTTTTAAAAATATTTCTATTATTTTTACTTTATGTGTATGAGTATATTGCCTGCATGTATGTGAGTGCATCCATGTCGTACAATGCCACGGAGATCAGAAGAAGACTTTGAATTTCCTTGGAACTGGAGTTAAAGATGGTTTGTAGCCGCCATGTAGGTGCTGGGAATCGAACCCGAGTCCTCTGCAAGAACATTCAGTGCTCTTAACCACTGAGCCATCTCTCCAACTCCCCCGCCGTCCTATTTTTATAACTAGTTTTTACTACATTTTTCTGAGTCTTACTGTTAGAGTTCCAATGATAAAAGTCAGAAAAGGTTCTTTGTCTTCTAAATTAAAGTATTACGGTGTTTTATTCTGTTTTGATAAACAAATGCATGCATGAAGTTGCCAAAAATCAATTTTAAAAAGGCTATAAAATACTGAACTAAAATTAAAAATAATTACAGATATAAGAATATCTAGTCAAAATGTATATAGTGAACCATTAATAGCAGCTTGCCTAGACAAATCTGAAATGAATAGATAAAAAGATTGATTGAGGAAGAAAGCTCTTAGACTCAATAAAATTGAAAATAAAATATTTAAGTATACACGTCAATCAATTGTTAAAATACACTACATATTCCCATTAGTGGAACCAATCACAGAGAGGACTAAGGGTCAGAATCCACTGGCTCTATAGCAGCTCTACTATGGAAGTATGGTTTTATTCATTTTGATTATAATAAAAAATGTAACCAATAATACAAATCATGAGCCAAAAGTAAGAGCTATATAAAGATTAAAATTATGTTATCTCTTAAATCTCTTAAGCAAAACAAATTGGACACAAAAGTGTCCCAATACTAAATACAAACTCCAGCTCAAGGAGTAAACATGGAAAACTAAAACAATAATTGAACACTAAGCTTTCTAATCCAACTAGCAGTAAGCAGATTGCCATGCAGAGGATTCTAACTGGTCTTTAGATGCCTTTGTAAGCAAGTGGAACAGCAATCTGTCAGAAGTCTATGTGGGAGTAGAAGGATGACTGCAGTATCATCATGGGACCCTGTTCAAGCCTAAGTAATTATCCATTGATTGACCGTTTCATTGGCTGATTGTACAAATGGGAGCATTAACATTGTAGCAGTAGCTCAGCAACTTTACCTAGATGTATGTATTCCCAGAAGAATCAGAAGTAGAATTCCCTTAACAGAAGAGGACCAGACACAGAAAGAGAAGGGAACCCAGGAAACTCTACGTAACTTTCTGTGCTACACTTGATAGGAGACCCTCTCTCTAGATTTCTGGAGCAATTTTTAACAAAATGTAAAGTAAAAACTTGAGTTCAAGACCCACGTGTCATTTGATAAGTATGTGACTTAAAAAAAAAATAATGTCCTTGAACTTTAGATTCCTAACCTAATATAACAAGAAAAACAATTCCCCAAATATGTAACAGAATTTTTGATGTTCAAAACAATTTATATAAATCACCATATTATTAAACTTCTATACAATGTAAATTACTATTATATGCAACAAAGAGTTACTCGTACCCCTTAGATATTTCTACCTATGTATTGTAGACACATTTTTCAAAACTTCTGGCACTAGCATTTAAGGATATCCCAACTGGAATGATAATATCATCTATTTTACTCCAAATGATAAACTCCCAAGTTTCAATGAAGTTCCTTTTAAGTACCAGGATTCTGGTGACAATTTTTGCACTTTTTGCAAGCTGTTTATGTTATGGGTCACAGTATAGAAACCTATGGCATTCATGAGACTGTATCTAGACCCTTAAAAAACACAAAACCTCAAATAATATGGCACCATTGAATTGATGCCACTTTGCATACAGTGTTGTATAGGTTTAATATCTTACTGTTTCTAATTCTGGTGCAGCAGATTCTTGTCACTTCTTACGACTTTCTATGCTGAGTATCTTTCCTCCTTTGGGGGACTTTCTAGCACTGTAGTCACACACTCAATTTCCCCATCAATTGATGTCTATGATTTAGGTAGGATGTTAGAGCTATCAATAAGAAAAATCCATATGCAGCTTGGATTCATAAGAGAACATGGTAGATTTATAAACAAGCAGCACTTAAAGTTAATCTCCATCAAAGTGGCCTAGAGCAGCAGCGATAATGCTGGCATCCCTTCACTGGATCAGAAATGGTAGTTATGATGTCTGTGTCAAGAAACAGCTGCACTGAAGGTTTTCCTGGAGCAAAAGTCACAATGACACAAAATCAGTACCATTATTTAAGCATTACCCCCTAACTCCATGCGTGACCTCTAAGCCTGATACAGACTTTCTTAGATAAGTGTATGAATTGCACGATACCATACAAATCATTTCTTTTCTACCTAAACTAACCAGAGAAGGGTCTGTTGTTTATAACTCAAAACATTGACTAATATAGCCAAGAATTATCATTCTCTTTTAATCTAGGCTGAGATATTTGAAACATGCACAAAAACCATTTCCTTCTTGGAAATGGAACTTTTCATTCAGTCCTGGAACTTTTCCACACATATTCAACACTAGAAGACACAACTGACCTTCTTTCTGTGGAAAGTTAGTCGCACTTTTAAAGTGCATATTATCACAACTGCATGTTGCCACATACCATCTGCATCTGAGAGCACCAGTGACTAATCTAGAATGTCATATTCAATAATCCCAACAGTCTAGACTACTTGTAAAATGCCTCTCATAATATCTATCAATTTCTTAGAAATCTGCATTAATGAAGTTGGGATATGGTCTATATTCCTGGAAACACTCTTCAAATGAACCCCATGATTGACAATGTTACTCTTCAATTGAATATCTAAATTTAAGTGTCCAATGGATAGTTTTCTCTGATTTTTCTTAAAATAAATCTTACATTCAGTCATTAAATATAATAATAGCTAAGAAGCTTTCCCTTTATGGAAAAATAGTTGACTAGTCCACCTAAATCATCTGCTTTAGAGATATGTGGAAGGCTAGTGAGCTATTCAAAGATGAAGAAACAATAGCCTGAAGGACACACACTCCTGTAGGGATGGACAGGTGCACTGTGCATTGAAGCAGGGTCCTCTAGCCCATGGTAGCTGAATATGAAATTTTCAGAATATTGTTAACTACCATCACTAAAAATTAAATTAAATCAATTTGTAATTATATTAAATTAAAAATAAATATGTTCTCAAAAATATTAAACTAAAAATCAATAAATGTGCAAAGCTCAATAACTTGCTAATAATTTTACTGCACTGTTACCTATGCTATGTTATATGTTATTTAATGTTATTTAATATAAATACGCCATATTTATCTTATACTATGTTACTGAGGCTATTGCTATTGCATCTCAATGGGGAAAAGACTATGAAATGCTGCCCTTTGCCTCTCGACTAAGTGCTCAGTGACACCATGGTGGAAGTATTTACACCACAGATATTGGCAAAAGCTACCAAACAGAGTTTTATTATTTTGTTAATGGTCTAGACTTAATAAAGCATTGAGATGCTAATAATTGATAATAAAAGTGAAGAAATACTAACAATGAAAATTAACCTATAAGTGCATCATTCATGTGACTATTATCAGCAACTTGAGACAAAGGAAAATAAAACTTTAGGGCATGTTCTTCCAGCATCAAAAATGATCATCTGATTCGGCAACAAATTCATTCACATTATTGATATGTGGTGACATTCTGACAGATGTCTTCATTGATTTGCTTTCATTTTATTTATTAACATAAATGAAAATACTTTTATCCTCATCTCAGAGCTGGGCTCTTTCATCTGGGCTCATTTCATGGAATGCTTTGGCAAAAATCAATAAAAACTGCCTATGCGATTTAGTCAGCTATAAGAAATATACAATAAACAGAGTCCTACAAGCTCCTGGGAACCTGCTTGTATGAATCTGTGGCAATGGTGTCAGCATACACAAGTCCCATGCAAACTCAGGCAGACAAAAATCCAGCATAGAACTGGGGAAATGAACAGTAGGCCCGAATCTTAGCTGAAGAAACATTGGCAACTGATGACTGTTAGGTGATGAAGAGCTGATCTTCCTAAAACAAGAGATTCTGGACCCCAGTGGATGGACTTGCACTGAGCAACATCTGGGGATGCTGACTTGACACATTGGGTCTTAACACAGATGACAGAGTATATGGGTTCCAGAAGGGGTGGGGGGGAACCAACCTACAGGAGGGTGCCAGCAGGGACAGGGGTATAAAGATGATTAATGTTTGTTTGAGATATTCTGTATAAAATACACAAAAAAAATCACAAAACACAAAAAATTAGTCTAAAAAAGAAATATACAATAAAGAATATTGTATATTTTATTATTATAAATTTAACGATATACAGTCTTTCATAGGAAAAGTTTATGATTCATTTTATGTGCATTTGTGTATATGCATGTGTGCATTTTTTTCTTTACAAGCACATGACTAGATAGTAATTTGGTTGAGAAAAGAAGCTAAATTTCCTAATCAGTACTTTAAAAAGTCAAAATTAAAAAGTGATAGGAAGGGAGGGAAAAGATGGAGGGCAGACTTGCAATATACATAGAAACAATGCCTACAATTTATTCACACATTGTACATTTCTCCAAAGTTTTTAATCTACTTCCAAGTGGACTGGTTTGGTCTTGTCCTATATATCTTTTCCCCTCCACTTCTATGCCCTCCCCAGTGGAGGGACACTCAGTTCAGGCCTGGCTCTGGATTATGCTCTGTCCTCTTCTATCCCGTTCATCCTTTCTTATTACCAACCCAAAGACTCTTTAGTTAGGGGACAAATTTTGAGGAATTTTCTGAGCTGTCATATTTCACTCTTGTAGCCTCTCCTCCTGTCACTTATCTGCCCACTTGCCTGACCATTCTGCCAATACTCGCTTCCTCTTCATCCACGTCTAGTCTTCTCAGAATAGACGTGCATAAATATAACTATCAAGTGGTAGCCTCATCAGCAAAGAACCATTTATGCACACACTTTGCTCTCCAGAATTCCCATTCATGTCCCACCCACTACAAGGGTACCTACGTGTTACCCCTGTTCTTCCCCCTCCCTTCACATACCAGGTCCTAGAAACATTCCAGAATCTTCTTGCCAGTACATTTTCTAGGACTTTTATCACTCACGGATTTAATCTATAAAGAGAAAGGGGACAAGGAAAAAGTAATAGGTTTTATTATGGCATTTTCATACATATATGGTGTAGACTTTGTTATTATTCATCCCTTCTTCATGCCCCACCCACCTACTGCGAGTCTGCGTCCCCCCCTAAATAGTTTTTTCTTCACATTCATGTCCTGTTTTCTGCTATCCTCTGTTTGCTCTGATTCCTTATCCTTTACAATACTTTCCTCCTGCCTGCTGTTCTGCCAACACTCCACTCTGAAGGCAGAGGCAGGGGGCTCTCTCTAAGTTTGAGGTCAGTCTGGTCTACATTGCAAGTTCCAGGCCAGCTAGGGCTACATAGTGAGACCCTGTCTCAAAACACAAAAACAAAAGAACTTACCTCCCTTCTCATGATTCACTTTCTACTTTTATGACACATACACATAGATGATAAATAGATGATGTATAGATGATAGCTAGATGATGATAGATGATGATAGATGATAGATAGATGATAGATAGATAGATAGATAGATAGATAGATAGATAGATGTATAGATGATAGCATACTTTTATGACACATACACATAGATGATAAATAGATGATGTATAGATGATAGCTAGATGATGATAGATGATGATAGATGATAGATAGATGATAGATAGATAGATAGATAGATAGATAGATAGATAGATGATTGATAGATAGATAGATGATAGATTCATTCTACATGTGAGAAAACATATAAGGTTATTTGTCTTATTTCACTTAACATAATGATTTCCTGTTCATCCTTTGCCTGAAAATGTCATGTTTTCATTTTTCTTCATGGCTGAATAAAAGTCTGTTGTGCATATGTACCGTATTTTCTTTGTCCATTTATCTGTTGAAGATTCATGCTGGTTCCATTTCTGACCAACCCTATAACCAGTAGAAGTTACCACGTTTTTCATCCTGAAGTCTCTGTACTCTGGCTATTTGTGCTTTTGATTAATACAACTTCCAAGCTAGTGGAAGACACAGATCAGATCCACCCTGTTCTCCTCTGTATTCCAATCACCCAGCACAAATAGATACTCAATAAACACTTATGAATTGATTTGACAATCAGCCATCTTACTGATTTTACTTCAAAATGCTTCCTCCAGAAACTCTTACTCCTTACTAATTCTGTTGTTTCAGAGTCTGTGAGAAGACAGGCTAGCCAGACCAACTGCTCAGATGGAAGCCAGAATGAAACACAGCAAAATATTCTTTCTCCTGAAAACATATGTGCAAAGCAGATAAGAAACAATAGTAAGAAATATGTATCTTTTAGCTAATGTTTCAAATGCTTATTCCTAGAGCCAAGAACTAGCCTACTAATATTTATTGTAATTCATTATATCTTTGCAATAATCCCATCAGTTAAAATAATGCCCATTTTACAAAGGATAAAAAAGCAATATTAAACAATTTCCCACAGTTAAACAGCTACAAAATAACAAAGTTGGAATTCAAAGGCAAAAAGTTGGCTTAAAAGACTAAGAAAAAAGACAATAAATTCTGGTGAGTATATGGGGAACAAGGAACCCTCATCCACTGTTGATGGGAGTGCAAATGGGTACAGCCACTGTGGAAATCAGTGTGGTGGTTTCTCAGAGATAGATCTACAATATGACTCAGCTAGACCATTCTTGAGCATATACCCAAAGGTATCTACAGAGACATGTTCTCATCCATATTCACTGATGCTTTATTTGTACTAGCTAGAATATGGAAATAGCCTAGATGTCTATCAACTGATGAATGAGCAATGAAAATGTGATTATACACAATGGAATTTTATTCAGTTGTAAAGAAAATTAAAATTATGAAATTTTTTGACTGTAAGATGGTTCAGTGGTTAAGAGCACTGGCTGCTCTTGCAGGGGACCTGGGTTGGGTTCCTAGGACCCATATGGCAGCTAACAACTGCCCATAACTCCAGTTCCAGGGGATCTGACACCCTCTTCTGATCTCTGTAGGCACTGCAAGACATGGATATACTTACATACTTGCAGGAAATACACTTATACACATAAAAAATAAAATACATTTTAAAAATTATGAAACTTTCAAGTAAATGAATAGAACTGAAAACCATTATACTGAGGTGACCAGACCCCAAAAGGCAAATGTTGCATGTTCTCACTCATATGTGGATCCTAGAGGTGAATCTTTAGATTTTTGTGTTTAAGTTAAAGTACCTATGGAATCCAGAAAACTAAAATGGGACTGTTGGTGGGGAGGGGTAAGAAGGATCTTAGAGAAGGTGATATGAACAGGAAAGTAGAATGGGGAGGGAAGTTTAAGTGGGAAGAGGTATAGGAGGGATGCATATATATATACAGGCCAGTAACAGGTGTGAGATACCTCCTTTGAGTTCTTAGTAGGGGTGTCTCAGAGGACCCTCAAATAATATAAGCTATTGCCATTGCTCTTGGTTGCATACCACAACTTGATGGTAAGACCCTGTTGCTAGAGACATCACTTACTTTGGTCACAGGACATAGAGAAATCAAGTCATGACAGAGAAATCAAGTCAGCACTAACCAGGAAAATTCCTCCCTTCTGGCTAGCTTTCATAGTACCAGACAATGCTATGTAGGCTGCTGGGGAAAAATTCATCAATAGTCTTACCCAGATGTGAACATGTGAGCTACAGTAATGACTGGAATGACAAAATACGCCCATAGGTGGCACAAATGTTATAGTGGTAACCAACTATCTGATGGGATTTAAGGCCCTCTCTACAGAAAGAAACAAATGTTCAAATGTCTGATATTGTAAATATGGTCAAGAAGCCATGGTTGGGGAGTTCATAGATCCCAGGGATGAACCAACTACTATATTTTGCTAAATGTATACATAGTATCAGAGTCTTATGTAGACCAGGCTGGCCTCAAAACTCATTTGGCAGCCAAGGCTGAACTTGAATTCTTGGTCCTCTAGCCTCCACCTCTCAGGTGCTGGAATTGCAATTATGTACCACCACATTTGGATAACATATATACATTTATAAATATATATGTGTGTATATATATGTATATATGTGTATATATGTATATATATATATATATATATATATAAAATGCACTGAGTCCATTTAGTGGTGCTCATGTGTACATGTGTTTAGGGCTGCCTACTTAGAATTATATAACCTCTCAGGGAGCTAGTCCCTGGAGAAAACTGATTCCTACTTCAGCATCCATTGATGCTACAGCTCTTCATCTTGAGATGGGACCCCGTGAAATTTTCCCCATCCACCTTAGCATGTCAGCTGGTTTTGTCATTATGTAGCTCTTGTTAGGCTACCATACTGTGGAGGTTTCATGTGTGTAGTGTCCCTAAAAACTGTAGTCTAAAGTCATATTTCTCTACCCACAGGTTAGTGCCACTTTCAGATCTCATCAGAGAATTTTCAGAGAATTTTCTCTGTGAGGTGGACAGTAATTAAAGCATAGACTCACAGTTTGCCAAAGTGAAGAAAGTGTCTGTGGAGTGTTTATCCACAAATGGGACATGTGTATCACATCCCCTTTGGTGGTTTGAATGAGAAATGTCCCCGACAGGCTCATGTATTTGAATACTTGATCCCCAGTTGGTGGTGCTACTTATAGAGGTTTCAGAGGTGTGCCTTGTTGAACGAAGTACGTTCTTGGTGGTGGGCTTTGAGAATTCACAGCATCATCCTACTTCCTGTTTGCTCTCTGCTTGCTGCATGTGCTTAAGGATATGAGCTTTCAGCTTCACAATGCCTCCCTGCCATGATGGACTCTTATCCCTCTGGAACTGTAAGCCCAAATAAACTCTTCCTTCTATAAGTTGACTTGGTCATGGTATTTTATCACTGCCACAGAAAAGTTACTATATATCCTCTCTCTCCCCAAGGCTCAGGGATCATTGGGGGAAAAGGGGAAGAAAGGCTGTAAGAGCCAAAGGTTGGGGAGGACCAGAGGGAAACTGTTTTCCGGACATGACAGGACAGCTACACTCATAAATTCACCAGCAGCTCTGGTTGCCTGCATAAGACCTGCACAAAATAAAAGTAGACAATATTCCATCATGTAGGGGAAGGGACTCAAGAGTCCCACCTCTAGCTGAGGAGCTACCAACTGTTGATGATTTCTGGGGAAGGCAGTTCGTTTTTTTTAAAGGTGTGGCTCCTGGTAGGTTAACCATGCTCACACCAATTAGTACACGGGCAGCACAAATTAGAATGAGTTATTTAAAGAAAAAAAGAGAGGGGGGTTATATTAGTCACTTTTCTATTGCTGTGATAGAAACACTCTGACCCGAGCAACTTATAGAAGGAAGAGTTTATTTGAGCTTACGGTTCCAGGGGAATTACAGTCCATCATGGAAGAGAGGCATGGTAGCTGGAGGTAGCTGGACCAGGAACAGCAGAAGCTAAGCTCTCACATCATCACACAGGCATAGGAAGCAAAAGAACAACTGGAGATCTGGCAAGGCTTAAGAACTCTCTAAGCCCACCCCCAGTGATGTGCTTCCTCCAGGATAGCCACACCTTCTAAAACCTCCCCAAACAGCACCATCATCTGGGGACAAAATGTCCAAATACTTGGAGCCTATGGGGGACATTTTTATTGAAACCACCACAGGGGGCATGAAGTTGGGAAGGAGTGGGGGGGTTGGACCTGGATCTGGAAGGAGTTAAGGAGAAGAGTGGGCGTGAATATGATCAAAATATATAGTATGCATGTATGAAATTGTCAAAGAACTAATAAAATATTATATAATTTTAAAGTTAATTTCACAGTGTGCCCACACAATGCTGCTGCTGTTGATATTTTATCTGAAGCTCACAACAGTCTTATGGGATACACAGAGGCCATCCTACCAAAGAGAAAGAAATTGAGGACTAAGAAAATTAACTTATCTAAGATGACATTGTAGACAAGGAAAATTCCAGTGATGGATCATAAATATTATGAACCCAAATTCAATGCTAGGGATGTTCCCAAGATAATGTTTAAAATAGTTTTGAGAATTTCATACATGAGTTGTAGTTGCATTATTTCTACCCTTCCCAGGACCCTTCCAAATCCTCCCACGCCCTCACTCCCTTATAATTTCTTATCCTAGTCTTTGATTATTCTTGTTGCAAATACATACATACATTTATAAATATACATATATACATATATAGAGAGAGAGAAAGAGAGAGAGTACACTGAGTCTGTTTAGTGATGCTCATGTGTATATGTGTTTAGGACTGCCCACTTGCAACCTGGTAACCTCTCAGGGAGTTAGTCCTTGAGAAAAATTGAATTTCTTCTCAAAATCCATCAGTTGCCTGTAGCTCTTTATCTTGAGGTGGGACCCCATAAAATTTCCCCCATCCAAACTGGTATGTCAGCTTATTTTGTCATTATGCAGATCTTGTTAACATACTGTAGAGATTGCATTGGTGCAGCTTGTTCACCATGTCTAGCATGCACTAATTAGCAGCAGGTGTCTTGTTCCTCTGGCTCTTACATTCTTTCTTCCCCCTCTCTGTGATGTTCTCTAAGCCTTAGGTGTACAGTTTGCATTGTAGATGTGTCCCTTAGAACTGGGCACCTAACAGTCACTTATTCTCTATATTTCAATCAGTTGTGGAACTTTGTAATAGTCCTCATCTTTTGCAAAAAGAAGCTTCTTTGATGAGTAGTGGGAGGTACACTTGTCTGTAATATAAGGATACATATTTGGAATACAGTAAGAAATTTCATTGGTCTAGGAAAGTGACAGAAGTATGTTCTTCTCTAGGGTCTATGACCTCTCAAACCATGCATACTTGGCTATGTTTTCAGTATCACGCATAAAGTCCCTCCCATTGAGTGGGCCTTCAGCCCAATTAGACAGTCCGAGATAAAAGTACCAGTATTGCACCAATAGAGATACTTTGCTGGGAAGGTCATTGTTGTGGTAGTAAGTTTTTCAGCTAGGTAGGATCATCGGTTGGTTTTTCTTCCTTGGTAGCTTACCTAGTATTTTCTGAGCAAGCCAGGGAAAAACAAACCAGTAAGCAGAGGTCCTCCATGTTCTCTATTTCAGTTCCTGCCTTCAGCTCCTTGGCTTCCCTTGATGATGGGCTATAACTTCTAAACCAAATAAACACTTTACTCCCCTATGTTGCTTTTGATCAGTCTTTTATCACAGCAACAAAAACCAAACTAGAACAAGACTGGATGATTTATCCCTAAAATCAGGAGTAAAACAAGAATAATGACTTTTGCTACTTCTTTATTACGTTGTAAGTTCCACCCAAGTCAAGTAAACAAGGAAGGAGAATAATATATGAACTTTGGGAAGGAAGAAAATATTTCTATTGCAAATAATGTAATTTTTTATCTAGAAAATCTAAAGGCAGCCACCAAAAACCAACCAAACAAAAATCAACATTGTAGCTAGTAAAGGGTTTCAGTAAGATATACAAAAATCAGTGATATTTCTATACAGATGCTTCTCAGTTTATAATAGTTATGTCCTGATAAACTTTCATCCACTACCTTTTTTGTCATTTTAAAATACCTAATCTACCAACCATCATCATTTAGCTTGAGTTGCTTTTAATGTGCTCAGAACATACGTTAGCCTGTGGTTGGAAAATACCATCTAATAGAAAGCCTACTTTAAAATGCAAAATATCTCATATAATTTGTTTAATACTATATTTAAGGTGAAATAGAATTATATAGACATAAGAGAAACAAGTGGGCATTGTGTAGACATAACACAATGTAAAAACATAACATCTAAAAAGCATTGATGATATGGTATATTGTATCAGTTGTTTATCATTGTGGTAACATTAGCCAGGAAAAGATTAAAATTCCAAGTAGTTTCTACTGAATGAATTGTTTTCATATCCTCACAGTTGGAAATTGTAATTATAGTTTATTTATGTTAAGATAGGCACCATCAAGCTCTATAAGCAATTAACAATCAGAAAATTAAATTAAGGAAATAATTCAATATTTATTAATGATAACATCCAAAAGATAAAAACAACAAATTCAATCAGAGAACAGCAAAACTTGTATATTTACCATTGGAACTCATTGTTGAGTAACCACTAGAAAACATTGTTGAAATAATTAAATAAATGGAAAGACAATCTATGCCCATAGGTGAGAAAACTTAGCACTGTTAGAAGAGCAATACTTCTAGCTGATCTTCAGAACTGATACAATTTCTGTCAAAATCTTAGCTGCCTTTTCATAGATCTGCTAAGCAGATTCTAAAGTTCATATGAAAATACAGGAACAACCAAAATAATACTAGAAAAGAACAATAAAAGAAGACATATCTATAAATCAATAGACTATAATTGAAAATTCACAAATAAATATTTATGGATAATTAATTTTGACAGGGTTTCTAAGACAATGAGGGGAAAAATCTTTTCAACAAATTGTTATAGAATAATATATGAAAAAAATGTTTACAACAAGCAAAATCATTGGATACCCTAACACACACAATGTATAAAATTTAACTGAAAATAGATCATCAATCTAAAAATAAGTACTAAGTCTATGAAGTGTTAGACCAGAATAAAAGAAAAAAATTGTGACTTCAATAATTACTTATTAGGTATAACATCAAAATCCTGGTAACAAAAGGAAACATAGATAGATTTTCATAGTTTTCAAAGTTTTAAGCCTCAAAGGACACCATGAAAGTGAAAAAAAAAGCAAAGCAAAAAATAAAATGCAAATCATATCTGATAAAGAATGTATATCCAAAATACATGAAGAACTAATAACTCAATAAGAAAAACAATGTAAAAGATGAGCAAAGTATTTTAATAGACAGTTCTCCAAAGAAAATTCGTAAATGCCAATAAGCACAAACTATGATATTCAAAACTGGAGAAATACAAATCAAAACTACAGTGACACACAACTTCATGCCCAGTAGGATGGCTAAAATAAAAAAGACAGTAACAAGTGTTCATGAGACTTTGTAGGAACTGGGACCCTCATCCATTTATGGAAGGGCTGTAAAATGGTGTGAACTTTAAGGAAAACAGTTCCTCAAAATGTTAAACACTGAGCTACTATATGGCTCAGCAAATACATTCCTAAGCATAGACCCAAGAGAATAGAAAACAAACCTTTGTGTACAAATGTTTATAGCAGTATTTTTCATAGCACCTCCACAGTGGAAACAACCCAAATGCCCATCAACTGATGAATGGACAAAGTAGTATGCATTCATTCAATAACATTTTAATCATTCATGAAAAGTGGTAACGTGTTGATACCTGTTATAAAATGGAGGAAACTTGATATCATTAGGCTAAGCAAAAAAGAAGAATCAGGCATATTGTATGGCTACCCTATTAAGTATTTAGGGAATGAAAATCACAGAAACAGGTTTTATGGTTAACAGGTGCTGAAGATTGGAGACTGGAGAGTGACTACTACTATTTACAGGGTTTCTTTTGGGGTGAGTATGATGTCCTAAAGTTACATTATGGTGATAATTACACAACTCTAGATGTACTGTGAAAGTGCCTTTATGCTTTATATTGAATTACAACTTACTAAAGTTGTTAATTTAAAAAGTAACAGTTTCTCCATAAAAAGAAAAGAAACAATAAAATGATCAAAGGGGAAAGGGGGGTGAGTAGCAATGAACTAAGCTGAAATTTTTAAAATGAAGTATATCTTTACCTACTAGCCAGAAGGAAGGTGATAGTGTACCCTCCTTGAATAGTTTATAATGTGCACTTACATGAAGCACTAAGCAAAAGCATGCATATGTATGTATCTACCTGAATAGACAGCAGTATAGAACATTCATTTCCTCAAGGTTTAGAGAGAACAGGTTACTAGAGGTTTTTTCTTTATACATTTTTTCCATTGTTCTGCTTTATACAACTGTACTGGATAGCTTCAGTTGTCAACTTGACACACCTGGGTAGAGGGAACATCAATTGAGGAATTTCCTCTTTTGTATTGGCCTGTGGCCATGTCTGTGGGGCATTTTCTTAATTGTTGAGTGATGTGGGAGAGCCCAGCTCACTGTGGGCAGTGAGCACCCCTGGCAGTTGGTCCTATATTGAATAAGAAAGGCTGGGCATGGGCCGGGGTGGGGGGGCAGCGGGGGGCAAGCCAGTAAGGGCAAGCCAGTAAGCAGTGTTCCTCCATGGTCTGAGCTTCAGGTTCCTGCCCTGAGTTCCTGCTTTGTCTTCCCTCAGTGATAAACTGTGACCTGGGAGATGTAAGATAAACCCTTTCCTCCCCAAGTTGGTCAGAGTGTTTTGTCACAGCAATAGATAAGGCAACAACTAAGTATTTCTTCACTTACTAAATAAATAGTCTTGCAATATAACAGGAGAAAGGGAGCATTTTAAGAAAACTTTCCCGCTGTCTTCACAAGCTTACCAGTACTGTCCACTCTGGCACTGTCAGGAATGGGGAGAGGGGGCTGAGGTTGCTGACTCATGTTTCAACCACTCTGGCTACAGGGAAAAGAATTTAAATGTCTTGACCACACCTATATCCTCTGCCAGTTTAGCTTCAGGGGTGCACTGTAGGCTTTGAATTAGCATTTTAAAAGGATAGAGTAAGGTGCTGCTCTGTGGGTAAGGCACTTGTTAAGCAAGTGTGAAGACCTGAGTTCAGGTCTGCTGAACCCACCTAAAGGGAGATGCTGTAGTTCCAGCACTCTAGGTCAGGAGAGAGGCGGAGACAGGAGGATTCCCTGAAGCTTGTAAATAAGCTGGCTTGGCCTACCCAGCAGCAATCAAGAGAAGTAACTTCTAACATATTGGAAGGTGAGGACAACACACAGCCACACTCAGGCGCTCAAAGATTTTGTTAAGGGATAGTAGGTTCTTCACAGTGGAATTTCTTAATTTTTTTCTTTCTTGGATTAAAGGAAAATCCACATCAAACTTCAGATGGCTTTCTAAATATTTTCCTTTTTCCAATTTGAGCACACCCGACCAGCAAAAGGGTCAGCTGGAACAATAGGAGGCTCCCAAAATCCAAACTGATTACTGCTAAGTCAGCTTTGGCATGACTCATTTGATCAGAGAAATTAACACACAAACTATGGCTTCAAATAAACACAACTGGTATTCACTCTATGTTCTTATTAAAGGTAGCATCATGCACTTAGAGCAATACTGACCACGATTTTCATAAATACAAACTTATCAATTTTTCATAGGAAGTCTCTTCTTCTGTTTAACCACAGAATCTAAATCTGTCTACATATTAAATGCAATGTTTACTACACAGTAGCATTTTCTATAAAACAAATATTACACATCTTTTACACAAAATGTCAGATATATTGTCACCAATAATTATAACAGTGCTCCTATGGGAAAGGGAGCTGCTGTACAGAACTATAGTATATAGGCAATATAAGTATTATCTATATAATGTCACATTTTTCATTTCCTGGATAATCTCTGGCCCCCATATTTTAATTCTACCATTATAGATATAACATAAATTTTGTATCTTATGAGTAAAGAATCCAGTATTGGAAGCAAATGAAATGATGGTGAGGGCAGCATGGAGATGCAGTTATTAAAAATTGGTTAGATCAGAGGCCTCCCAACATTTCTCTTCAGCTAATGATGCAATCAATCAAAGGCTATCTCTAACAGATGCCAATTATATGATCAAGGGAAAAAACATGAACAAAAGACATTAAAATAAATAGAAGTTGCTGTGAGTCTTCCCTGGATTAGCTGTGCTCATGGATTAAAAGTCCACGAAGACTCTTTCATGGTCTTTCCCATCTTAGTCATTAGTTTTTCCAGGATACGGATTGGATGTAGGTGGCTGCCTACGTGTGGCAGGATCTTATTAAAATCATGATTTGCATTGTAAGGTGAGTTTTGTGTCAATGTTTTGCTTCATCTTATTTAGTGTTTGTTAGGGTTCCAAATAGCAGCTCCCCCCCATGCCCAACAGGGACCTACAAACTCTGCTGAGAAGCAGCCTGCCTTTCCTCTGACCTCCAAAGATAAGCCCGCTGAGAATTCCATCTGAGCCTCGGTGCCTCATCCATCCGCTCATGCCTTCCTCCATCCGTGCCGCCCCCTCGCTCTCGCACGTTCTCTACTTATCAGATGGTGCCAAAACCCGGCTCTTACTTCAAGGGACCTCACACGTAAAACTTTCGGACTCGCTTGTCGTTACTGGCCTCTGCGAACACCACTAATTCGGCATTAAGGTACACTTCCACCCTCTATCTCTCTCCCCTCTCCCATTCCTTTCAGCTCTCTCTCCCTCTCTCTCTCCCTCTCTCTCTCCCTCTCTCTCTCCCCTTTCCCCTTCACTACTCTCCGCCCATTCCCTTTTCATCTCCTTTCCAATCAAGTTCGGTCACTCCCGGACCTCACTCAAGGCCACTGGACAGCACTGGTTTCTGCCACCGTTGGATTGCCCAGCACGGTTACTGTGCCTGTCCACTCCCACCTGGGAGTCAGACCTGCCTCCCCGTCGCACTCAAATCCTTTTCCCTACCTCAGCTCCCTTCCCCCTTCCCTTCCTCACTCCTGCCATCTTTTGCCTTCCCCTAACATCTCATCTTCCTTCTCTCTCTCTCTCTCTCTCTCTCTCTCTCTCTCTCTCTCTCTCCCTC
>NW_008333371.1:1024550-1025451 GCF_000622305.1 Nannospalax galili | reverse complement strand
TCACTTAAAAATTCCAACAGTCAACAGTCATCTCAATGGGACATTTTTACAGGACTAACTCCTTGGCTTCTGCCCTTATTGGGCCCTCTGCTTTCTATCACTTTGGTGTTAACCATTGCTCCTTGCATTGTCAGATATTTTAGAACTGAAACCATTGCTCCTTGCCTTGTCAGATATTTTCAAAACCAGATCTGAAAACTAACGCATACTAATTTTAATCATTTGTTACTTTCCTTCCCTTCACATGTATATGAACGCCTGTCAACCATCAAGGACCCTGTTCAGATGCATGGAGAGACAACCCCTGCTGCCTAGTGGACCCCTAAACAAGCCTACCCCCAACGTCGACCCTGTCCAGCAGGAAGTAGCAAGATGACAACAGCGCCCCCTATCCTATGTTTCAGCACCATCTGATAGGTAGAGAACGGGCGGGAGCGAGCGGGCGGGCGGAGGAAGGCACTGAGGCACAGATGGAATTCTCAGCAGGATACAGATTTACTTCGCATGGGGCACATTTCCCTTGGGAAAGGGAAAGATGTCGGCGGAGGGAAAGATGTCAGGGAAGGGAAGGGGAGGGAAGGGAAGGATGTCTGCAAAGGGAAAGATGTCTGCTCACGGGTTGTGAGCTGTGACTTTGCATATGGGGGCTTTAGGGTATGGAAGGGGGGAATGTTTGGGGGAGAAATCAGGGAGGGGAAAGCAGGTAGGATTAGGGTGTGGAAGTGTTTACTTTTTCCCTCTTAAGATGAGAGAACAACAGCTTCTAAAATCCCTGGTTATCAGGTAGAATCTGCTTATCTGTGGAGGTCAGAGGAAAGGCAGGCTGCTTCTCAGCAGAGTTTGTTTCCCTTGACTCCAAAGGTCAAGGTGAGGTCCCTGTTGGGGAGGGGGGAAACTGCTG
>NW_008333371.1:1008781-1023281 GCF_000622305.1 Nannospalax galili | reverse complement strand
GGCCCTCCCACATCACTCATCAAGAAGATGCCCCTCAGACATGGCTACAGGCCAGTCCAATGGAGGAAATCCCCCGACTGAGGCTCCCTCAACCCAGGTGTGTCAAGTTGACACTAAAGCTATCCAGCACAATTGACCCCTTGTCAACTTGACACACAAACATCACTATTAAACCATAATAGTGGTTCCACTTTTTGTGTTAATATCACAACATAAGACAGTATAACCTTAAAAACCCCACAATCCTTAAAAAATCCAAACACTTAAAAGTCCATAGTCTCTTTTAAAAGTCCCTTAACTGTGGGTGGGCTTCTGTAAAATCCAAAACAAGTACTGTCTTATTTCAAAGGGAAGAATCGTGTACACCTAAGCAAAACCAAAGTCCAGCAAAGTAGCTCAAGGCTGAACATCTGGGAGTCATTCATGATCTTCTGGGCTCCAAAGGGTTCTGGCGGCTCCACTTGACTCTGCTGTCCACAGCACACACAGCTCCATTCCACACCTACTGTGGGCCTTGGTGGTTGTCCCATGGTCCCAGCATCTCCAAAAACCTGGGGTCTCTCTGAAACTGAGGCTACACCTTCACCAATGGCCTCTTTTGCCTCTTGGGGTACAAAGCCTCAGATTCTTTCCATGACCCCTTCAATCCTGGGGTCTTCACTGCAACTGACACTGCACTTTCACCTATGGCCTTTCCTGGCCTCTCAGAGTGCCAAGCCTCAGCTGCTCTCTGTGACCCCTTCACACTTTCAACACCAGAACCATGCAGGAGACGTTTACACATTACCAAGTCCTGCTTGGGTCCCCTCTGTGTGCTGACCTTGAGGAACTACCTCCCAGAAGATTTAGCCTCAGTGATGCTGAGTTCTTGTTACTTACAGCTGATTTTTTCAGCCCCAGCTAACCAGCATCAATTGTCCCAGTAAAGCAAAGCTTTTGCTTCAGGTTCTGATCTCTTGTAAATCACAGCTGATTCTTCAGCCCCAACCAACCAGAACCCATAGATTCTCAATTCAAGATATCACACAAACAGCCCTGATGGTCTCTACTTCCCTTTGAAGCTTCACAAGCCAGGCATTCATTATCCACAACTCTTCCAACATAACTGTTCCATACTCCACAGCAACAAATTCTGAGCACTCAATGGTTTTTCCAGCCCAAAGTTCAGGACACTTCCACAATCCTCCTAAAAATAAGGTCAGGTCTGTCACAGCAATATCTCACTCTCTGGTACCAATTTGTCTTTAGTTTATTTCTCCACTGCTGTGACATAACACTCTGACCAATACCGACTTGGGGAGGAAAGGTTTTGTCTTACATCTCCAGGGTCACAGTTCATCAGAGAGCCCACAGTAGGAACTCAGGGCAGGAACCTGGAGGCAGGAGCTGAAACACAGGCCATGGAGGAACACTACTTACTGACTTGCTCCCCTAGCCCCTGCCCAGTCTTCTTTTTTATGCAACACAAGCCCACCTGCCCAGGGGTGGCATCACCCAGAGTGGGCTGGGCCCTCCCACATCACTCAAAAATCAAGAAGGTTCCCCATGGACATGGCCACAGGCCAATCCAATGAAGGCAATTCCCCAATTGAGGCTCCCTCAACCCAGGTGTGTCAAGTTGACACTAAAGCTATCTAGCACAGGGAGTTTCCTAAAAGAGGCCTTTCCATATCATAACATCTGTGGTCAAATTAGGACAGCCTTCTCAGACTCAGAGAACATCTTTTCAGGAGATCTGCCAAATGCACTTATGTCATCCAAATTATAAAGCTAGAGGAATCTTAGAAGTCATGCTGTTCAACTCCTTCCCTAACAGATGAAGCATAGGGTCCAGGGACATTATTGGCTTGCTGCTGAACACACAGGAGAGCAAAAGTGGACAAGGCTCCCTTTCACACTTTAATTCTACCATGATAGAGGTAGCATATTCCTAAATATAATATCTTGTGCATAAAAAGTCCAGTACTAAAAGCAAATGAGATGATGATGAGGGTAGCATCCAGGTCCTTCTAGTTTAGAAAGAAGTCTAGTAGAAGTAGAAATCTGCTGTGATTAGAGAATAGAGAATTGGTTTTAAATTCTTGACCTTAACAGTTTTGTAAATTTATTAGTAGTTTTATAATCTATTAATCTATGAAGATGTAAATCACGATTAACTATTTAAAGAAAAAACCAGGGCTGGGGAGACAGTTCATTGGGCAATGTGCTTGCCACAGCAAGTGCGAGCACCCAGAGCCCATAGAAAAGCTGGGCACGGTAGTGTGAGCCTTTGTAATCCCACCACTCTTATGAAGAGATGAGAAGTAGTGACACACACAGCAGAAAACAATAATAAGAGACCCTGCCTCAAGCAAGGTAGAAAATGAGGATAGACACCCAAGGTTGTCCTCTGACCTCCACATACATGTATGCTGTGGCACATGTGCAGCTGCATTCACAAACACAAATGTGCAGCCGGGCATGGTGGCACATGCCTGTAGTCCCAGCACTTGGCAGGCGGATCTCTATGAGTTCAAGGCCAGCCTGGTCTACATAGCGAGTTCCAGGACAGCTGGGCCTACAGGGAGACCCTGCTTCAAAAAGACAAAAAACAAAACAAAACAAAACAAAAAAATGTGCATGTACACACACACAGATTAAAAAGTCCAAGATACAATAGATTTATCACAAGGTAAAAAATAAAAGAATTCCCAAATGCACTGTATAAATTTTTATAATACACATATTATTTTAGTAGTGAATGTGTAAATGTGTTATAAGTGCCATTATAAGTAGTTACATCATTTTTATTTATTAAAAAGCTTTATTTTAAAAGGTTTGCCTAAGCAGAAATTTCAAAAGCACCCCAGAAACTGGGTTTAGAAGAATTTTGTACCCCAGGGGAAACTTATAATAAGGTCTCTAAGAAAATCCTATCAGTTCATCAAGTAGCATACCCAGATGGTGAATAATAAACTTATTTATGCAGTTCACTATTATTTAGTCCATCATTATATTTAATTTGGGGTCTTTGAAAAAGAGACATAACCAAGATCAGAGAGTGATGTGAAGTATTTTATTTCTTCAATGCCAACATGCTTAATTATTTCTCCCTAATTGGAGCTCAAATTCAAGGAGTTATTTGAAGATTATTCATCTTCTAAATTACATATAACATTTTCCCCTCGGAGCTTTGTACCATTTCTAAACATCCACATATTCCTCTAAATTAATAAAAGAGATAAGATCGCCTATCTGATACCAAAGAGATGCTTGCCATTGTAGGCAATGACGTCATAGACCAGAAAGCAATCAAGTGAAGAACACAGAAAAGAAACTGGGCTCATTTAAAGATTGAAGTAAAAACTGGACACTACAGGTACATCCCCACCAGCCAGTTCTTTTTTCATCATTTAAAGAATAATTTATTAGTTTCTGGAATCAAATCCATGTAGATAAGACCTTACATATTTAAAATAGTACAGTTACCCTTGTATAAATATTTGTAGACCAACATAGCTGTTAATTTCTGTACAATGTCAGTTCATCATGATAAATTGAGATACATTTTTCCAAAGTCAAAAGCACAAAAATTCAAATTACATGTGTATATATGTAAGAAATACCAGCAATATCAGAATATTAGGCCTTAACAGCAGCAACAGCTTTTCCCGATTTTGCAGTCATCTAAATAAAATTATAGAGACATCTGGCATGCTCTATTAAACAAACAGAAAAAACATTAAAAACCCAAATCCCAGAAAACAGTTAAGTTCTGTTACTGCTGTGGTACCTGACACCATTTGTTTCCATCAGCCAATTCTTAACAATTATGGTGCTGTCCACAGCTTAAACCACATTGAGTTTGTCCTAAGTCATAGATTGTCAGGTTTCAGCAATGAGTTTAATATCATCAGATCACACTCTTGTCCTATGAACTGAATGCTTTCTTAGGGCTTCAGCAACTAATTCCACAAATTGGAACTTTAACCCTGCGAATATATAAACAAATGTCAATAATTACTCTGGAGGTCAAGGCTTGATTCTAGAAGGCTCTAATGACTAATTTGGTGTTTCAAAAAGTTGAAAATGCTTTATTTTCCCCATATATTAATCTACCTAAATACTTTTCTGCAGATTGATAACTAGCTGTCATCCTTGACTGTTTCAGGTCCCTCAGCACATTTTTCCTTTAGTAAGGCTTTTTTCTGCCTAAAGAGCATTGCCTAACAAAGGCCTAGCCACAATTCTAGGGCATAGGTTGCCAGATGTGTGGGATATTGCCCTGGGCAGAAGCAAGTTACAGAAGCCACAGAGGAGTTGGCCTGAACAATGAACTCCTCAGAGTCCTACTCCAGGACTGAGCCATCTCTCCAGCCCTTCCTTCCAGAGGGAGAGAGGAAAAGAGAAAGAGAAGGAGGAAGGAAGGGGAAAGAGGAGGAGGAACAGATGAGGTGAGGAGAAAGGAAACTGAGCCTGAAAAGCAAAGGGGCAAATAGACCTGCCCACGGTCAAGGATGGGGTGCCACAGGGGGAGGTGGAAATGTAGGAAGCAGGTGAGAAGAAGTCCTGTAAG
This sequence comes from Nannospalax galili, assembly GCF_000622305.1. Taxonomy (NCBI): domain Eukaryota; kingdom Metazoa; phylum Chordata; class Mammalia; order Rodentia; family Spalacidae; genus Nannospalax; species Nannospalax galili. The sequence continues at coordinate 1,018,726 of NW_008333371.1, read as the reverse complement.
TGCTAGGCAAGAACCACACAAATTTCTCTTTCAGTCCCAAATGATGCCAATTTAAGAGTTTCTATGAAAACGAGCATTTTTAAAAGCCTGATAAATGCATGGAAGGGAAAATTTGCATTTTTCACTTATAATTTGGCCATCTATCGCCATATTTCCACTAGTTCCTTTCAGACTGAATTTGTTAAGAAGATGCTGAAGCAGCTAAACATGCTTCATTCAGGGAAGTATGGCTGAGCTCTAGGATGGGTGGGAGCCATCAAAGATTCTGGGAACAGAAATGCTCCCATTCCCATGTATCTGTCCTATTAGCCCTTGTCATTCTCCTTGTAAGGAATGGTCACTATGTCTCTTGTCACCAGAGGGGAGCAATGTGTAGGAGCATGCTGTAACACAACCTTCAAATATAAACATAATGCTGGCTCTGGCCCATAATCCCCTATCCAGGACATTAAAGTTTTAATTAATTTATTTATTTTTATTTTATGTGTATCAGTGTATTGCCCGCGTGTATTGCCTGCATGTATGTAAGTGCACCCATGTCATGCAATGCCCGCAGAGGACAGAAGAGGGTGTGAGATCCCCTGGAACTGGAGTTAGGATGGTTTTTAGCCACCATGTGGGGGCAGGGAACCAAAGTTGGGTGCTCTGCAAGAGCAGCTAGTGCTCTTAACCTCTGAGCCATCTCTCCAGCCCTGATACTAAAATTTTAAAAGAACAAAAGATTTCTTAGCCTACTTGGCAGCAAAACCTGGCCTATGGGAAGAAGAGACCAATCTCCATGTGGAATTTCACACATTTCACACAAGGCATCTACTCTTCAGGGGGCACAGCAAAAGGCCCTTCTGGTCAAGCACAATGTGTAGTGACTTCCTCCAAAATGTACAGTATTTTCCTATGAAGTATTTATGGTCTTTATTTGACATACATATTCATTCAATATGTTTTTCTATGGAAATGTGATAACTATAAATAATAATATATCAAAACTTTTTCTCAAATATTCCAAATAATGCAGTACATGGTTTGTGGATATATTTAGAAATATTTGAACTTGTAAAAATGTACTGAATTCTAAAAACATGTGGCCTTAAATGATTTAGATAAAGGGTTCTGTATCTGAAACACAACCAGTGCTAGTAATGTAATCAGCAATCTATTTCAGCTCTATGGTGACTTTAATAGACATTTTTAGTTTAGCCTGAAACTCTAGCCAAGATTGACACTGCTATTTATTGTTTACTACAATAAGTAAATTATGATTATGCAATAATCTGATTAGCTCTTTAAAATCTGAAAGTTGGGGATTCATATGCACACTTTAAAAATGAGCATCAGAAAAGTCAAGTTGCTGCCAGTCAGATCCAGTCAAATGAGAGGGATGCACTCCTAAAACCACTGCGGCCTAAAGTAGGAGAACAAATGGAGAGCCCCTATCTGCACTGCTCCATCCTACTGCTCCCCCAATCCCCAGTGCAGACCCCATCCTGCATCATAACTTAAGTGGACAACCCAGCCAGCCTGTCCCAGTCAGCCTGTCCCAGGCCCAGAACTGCTTAGGCAGGGAGTAGAGTCTGAGAGCACAGGGGTTAGGAGTAGGAGGTTAGGTAGATGTTATTCTTGGCCCTTCAAATGCCTCTGTGCAGAGGGTTGTACTCATCAGAGTGGGTCAAGTGCATCCTCCAAAGCAGGAATCTAGGGCAGAGTCCCAAACCCAGCATTCTGTTTCTTTTCTATTTCTATTATAATGTACTGTCAAGGAGAAAATATACTCAAGGACCCAATATCAACTTGAAAATGATTTGTGAAATTTGTGACACATTCTTTTTATTCACAAATCAGGCAGCATCAAGAAGCTCATATTAAAATCTGATCGTTCGCACAAGGCACTGACAAGGCCAAGGAATCACAAAGCATTTGAATTCAGACTTCTTAAAAAAATGTGACATTTTTAGGTCCCAGGTCCTTTACCTTGATTTTAAAAATATGCATGAGTAATTAATACTTTCTGTGTGCCAGAAAGCATGTTTGAAGATTGGTTCCTCTCTGAAGGTACCAGCAGACTGCTGCTTTTCGCCAGTGGGAAATAAGATGAAAGACAAGTGTTCTTTCCTCTGATGCACAGAAGTCAGTTTTGTATTTACAAAGTATTATTTTTAAATGAAAAAAGATGATTTTTTTTTCATACCATACTTGCCAGTTTCTCTATTGAGTATGTATTACTGGGAAAGAGAAAAGATAAAATTAAAAGCTAGAGATCTGAAAATCTCTGGTAATTCAGATTGTGCTATCATTTCCTGGTACTCATGTGAAGTGTATTTTCGTTGTCTTTACCTATATGACTCCAGATGTGCCAGTATCAGAGTTCATTGAAAATAGGGACTGTCAGTCAGTTCACCTTTCCCAGGATTCCCCTCACCCTCCCCCCCCACACACACACAACCCCAGACATTAGTGTTGCACTCTGTCCTGAGAAGCTCCATCCCCTGGTGGAGAGACTAAGTTCAAGCTGGAAACTCAGGGAGGTCTGGGGAAGTGCCACCAACACAGGACTGCTAAGGTTGGTCTACACCATCTGCCTAAGATACAAGCTTTACATGGAAGAGTCCACATTACTTCAGAACCTCTTCCCAGGCCTATAGTAGGCTACCCATTTAGCTTTTGCTCTTTTTATTTCCTGAGTGAGCAAGCTATGACAGCCAAGGCAAGCCTGCTTTTCCAACAGGCGTGTTCATGCAAGGAGCTACGTCTGCTTCCACTGGCTGCTGTTGACACCTCTATTATTTTGGATGACATGCTTTCAACAAGTAGTGGCTTCTAAACTTTATACATAAGCAGAGCCTTAGAACAAGTGGAGAAGTTGGCTTTCCCTGTCTCCTGGGACTGCTGGGGGAAAGTTCTATGCTTCTTACTGTTGTGTTCTTCTTGAAAGGTAGTCAGTGTGCTAGATGAGACTGTCGGTCACAGCAGTGCTCAGAAAAGGAGAATGTTTTCTGGGTCATCAGGAGTGGAGGGCAGAGGGCAGGAGCTCTTTTTTTATCTTTGTAGGCCTTCAAACTTTATCTTTTATGAAGGTTTTTTTTTTTTTCTCCAACATTAATCAATTAAATATAATTTGTTCATGAGTCCCAGCATTTATTCCAGGGCCCTGTACAAAGAATATAAACATCTTTGGCTGAAACCAACAAAATATTTATTGGATGCTGTTTGTATACCTCCTCATAACACTTACCATGCTCTTCCCTCTACCTAGAAAAGAAGGAGCATCCTTTTCACCAACTCTCATGAAACACTTGGCACAGCTAGCTCCTGCTTAACCAATTCATTAAATATTCCTTCCATCTATGTTACCATGAGTAAGTAGGCTCCCCTGTCCTATAAAAGCACAGTTGTGTAATTCTGTATGTTATTTACTTACTAGAATAATCATGTAATACTACTAAAGAACTTGGAACAGTGTAGTACAAATGGAAAGTAATCTATCTCCCTCTACCTCTGCCAGGTTAGATCTGCTGCCTTCCTACCTTACCCCCTGTCACTAGATGAAAGTCTCTCACCAGTCCCACAGCTTTCACAGTCACTTTCAGGCCATAAACAACTTTTGTTTTTTTTCCAGGTAATTTTAGTATCTGTACTCCAATAAATTAATCTACAATTTCGCCCCCTCCAAGCTCAGATCCTCTACAGGCCTGGAAGCTTGTCGGAAAGGCAGCCTTGTAAGCGTTCTCTCCTTCTACTGTGGTTTAGGGGGCAGGAAGTTAAGAACTGCAGAAAAGAGGAAAGATAGGTCTCACCTGTTAGATAAGACTGGAATCTGGGGTTTGTGACTGCATCTGGCAGGCAACCAAGCTTCATTATCCTGAGGTTTGCAGAGACACCACTCCCATCACAGCAAATATCTTACCCTCAGTTGCCTTGCTGAGCCATGGTCTTTCTGGTTGGCCCTGGAGAATCTTCCTTCCCTGCTACTCAACTCCATTCTGAAGACCTGCCTCTTTGTCAGTTTCCTCACTCTACACACTCCTCCTTATGAAACCAGTCTGCCCCTTCACTAGTCAGTTCTCACCCAGTCCACTTTGAAAGTACCCAGCACACTCAGTGCAGCATCATTGCTCTCTGCTGACACAAACTCTGCCCTGGGTGTCTCAAGTATCCATCCTAATACTCCCAGACTCCAAGAAGCACAGGACAGTATACTTCCTCAAAGGGTGGGAAAAGCCTCCTTTCGCTAATTGAATGAGAAGGACGCACAGCCCTTCTCTGAAGCAAGGAGGATCACACAGCACAGTGGCAACTCTCAAGTAATCCTCCCCACCAGCATTTGAAACCCCAAGAACACTAGGCCTTCTCTTCAGTGCCCTGCAGGTAGATGTTGGGTTCAGACTGGCAAAACTAGTTCTGAGGTATCCTTTCTGCAAGTCCTGCACAGGTAGTCAATTGGCACCTCAATGTAGAAAGCCAAGGAACTTGACACCTACTGCTTTGTTCTTTGGTGCCTCAGCCGAAACTGAGACTGAAAGATCCTGTTACTCTTGTTTGTTGTCTGTCTCCCCTAATAAGGTATAAACTCCAGGAGGCAGGGACACACATATCAGCAGAACCTAGCAGAAAGTCCTACATAGGCTCCAGGTGGGTGCTTAACAAAAATTTCATGAAATATATAACAGAAAGATGCTTTGCCACCAGTATACAGAATAGTTTTTAAAACATGAGGAGACTTTCATATCTATCAATAAAATTTCTACTCTTACAATAAGGTAATGCAATTTCTTCTCTTCAGAGAACCTCCTAGAGGACCTTAGAGCTAAAGTTTTCATTTAAAGCCCCAAAAAACGCCTGAGGCACAGACAGTAAATGCTTACACAAGAGGTAACAGATTGGATACTGGCTGATGATGCTAATATCAATGTGTTGTCTAGACATGCAGTGCCAGTTCTGCTGACACACTCTTTCGGAGAGCTTTTGCAGGATGTGAAACTGGCATCCAGATCAGTGACATTCAGAAATAAATCTGTACCCCTGCAGAGAAAACCCTTCAAATAGACCCCCAGCCCCCATACTTTGCCCATGCTGAGTCTCATCAAGCTCCTGTCCATGGGGCACTCTTGGAGAAGTAGGAAGGCATCCTTGCATCTCAATGAGCTTGATGCCACTTTCTTCACATTTGGTAAAGAGTGGGAGGAGAGAAGTTGAAAAAGCAAATATCCTCAGATTCATTCTATGACAAACTCATCAAGTGCATAGTGGGGGGACAAAGCTGCTAGCAAAATAGCCTAGCAAACACCTCCATGTAAAAATTTCTTCTGTCCATCAATAAGGAATGAGTTCAGCCTCCAACCCTGGGAAGAATAAGAAGCAGGGTTAGAGAGCCTCACACTACAAGTCTGTACCTGCTCTCTACAGTCAGCCTCATCATACATTTCATTCCCAGTTCCCCTCTGCACTAGTCAATTGAGTTAATGAAAGAGAGGTTTCCATAATGCTGAAGGAGAACCATCTCCTAGAACAACTGCCAATTAAAAATAAATCTTTAAAAGAATATAATTTTTGGATGGATAAAAATTCACCTAAGGAGGACCTTTGAGATATAGATATGAAAGTTTGGATGTTCTGCAATAGAAACTTGGACCTTGGAGAATGCCCCTTCTGATGTCTCACTCTTTACTAGTAGACATTAAAGTTCTTCAGAGGTTAAGTGGCAAGAAACAGATTTTAGTGAGTGCTATGGCACTAGAATCTGTTTCTTCCACCTCTACCCTTTTGCTCTCTGTATTTCATAATGCAGCTTTCAGTGTCTACTCTAGCATTTCTTTACCAGTCAAGGCATGGCATTGTGGCCACACTTCCACCATGGATCAGAAAAGCTGCTGGAAAGAGTCTCATTTTCATAATTGCACATCCTTATGTTGTTCTGGTGAGGATGAAACTATCCCCTCCTTCCAGAAGTTTACTGCAGAGTATGCAAACTGGTTTGATTCTAACTCTGTCCCTGACTCACCAGGACATGTTGGACTATTGCTGAAATCATCTCAGTTTCATCTGTTCAGTGGAAGAGTAATGCTGATCTGTCATTTATGCAATTAAGAGGTGCCCTGCCTGGTAACTACTAAATAATCATGAGAGAAAATCCCATGAGAATTCTAAGCATTAACTGAGGCTATGATGCTATTTGGCATGGAAGTACCTAACTAAGAAGCTTTCTAATACTCATGTCACACAGTATTTCAGATCACTAAAGTCATATGGCTGCTACCAGTTAATCATGATTCTACAAAAAAAAAATCTTATGACCACATTGTTTCAACATATGAGAGGGGTTGACTGTACCTGCAGAATTTTTTTTTTGACAGGGTCTCCCTAGTTCCAGCCTGCCTGGAATTCACTATGTAAACCAGGTTGGCCTGAATCTCACAGAGAGCTACCCACCTCTACCTTCCAAGGACTGGGATTAAAGGTGTATGCTACCAGGCCTGGCCTAAGAGACAAGACTGAAATGGAAATTTGGCTCAAAGGTGATGCAACTGAGTATTCAACATACACAGTTTTATCTACCAAATAATATCTTCTCATGAACATCAGAAAACTAAGACTTGATTTCCCACACCAGAGTCTCTTTTGGTCAGCAGTCCTGCTCACCACTGCCAATTTTTATGAAGTCACTATTTCAAAAAGAATTCCAAAGCAGCTGGATATGGTGGTGCATGCTTGTGATCTCAGCACTGGGGACCTGACGCGGGAAAATGGTGTCCTCAAGGCCAATTTGGTTTACATAGTTAGATCCTGTCTCAGAAAACAAGAAACAAGGCCATCGAGATGGCTCAGTGAATAAAGTACTTGCCACACAAGCCTGATGATTTTAGTTTGATCCCTGCAACCCGGTAAAGGTGAAATGAGAGTACCAGCCCCACACAGTTACCCTCTGACCTGAGAACAACATGGCATGCACTTGCCCACACATTCACATTCTCACTGACAATTCTCTTGACCAAATTTTCTAATATTAAGCTAATACACAGATGTATATGGATAGAATACAATGAATTTCATTTCTTTGTTTTCAAAAAATTCCCACAAGATGGTTTTAAAGTCCTGACAATGCAGTGTCGCCAATCGGCACAGGCTGTCTGTTCTCCAACAGCCTAAGTAATCACTTCAACAATTACCAAAAAAAAAAAAAAACCAGAAATTATGTGGTTGGTGAAATCAGCAAAGAAAAAGAGATGGTATGTTATTTAATAAGACTCTAACAAAACAACTAAAAATGATCTGATAACAGAGGCTGCCAAATTATTTGTAATTTGGGCAAAAATCACAGTACATTTTCTTTGGGATACTGGTATCACTAGCTGCTCTGTTTAATGCCACGTGGAAAATTATAAATCACTTTTAGAAGATAATGCAGATAATGCATTTTTTTCCTTTTTTTTACTAATTTTTGAGTATATTTTTATTGAATTTTTGTGCATTTTCATATACAGAATCTTAGCCTCATTCCAAAACTTACAATATAGAAAAAAATGTAAATAAATTATTTGCCATAATGTAGCATGAATAGCCTCTAGTCTAATTCCCAGGAGAGTCCTCATTTCCTCCTGAAACCCAAGCACAGCTTTTACTACTGACATTTCTATAAGCATTCTAGTCTTCTGAGTTATCACCAGATTCACCTACTAACCTCTGCTTAGAACATCCAAAGCTTTCTCCAAAATTTTCTAAATTCTTGCTACAAACAAGTTCAAAAGGTTTAAGAATAATATGTTCAGATAGTAATCGCTGTGACTCCACCTTTTTTGGTTTTTCTTTTTTTTTTAATTGAACTTTTTTGTTTATCTTATACACACTCTCAATAATCTTTATAATCCCTTCCCCATTGGCCCTCCCACTGAATTTCATGCATTGTCATTTATATTAAGGCCTATCAAGTCAAGTTAGCATCCCCTGATGTTCTTCAGTGCACATTCATCCATGGGGGTTCGGTCAGCCTATCTAGAGTCTCTCCCTTAAAGATGATCAGCTCTCCCTCACCCAGCAGTGATCAGCTGCCCAATAGTTTGACAAAGATTGGGGCCTACTGCCCATTTCCACAGTTCTATGCTGGGTTGTTGTCTTCTCGTATTTGTATGGATCTTGTGCATGCTGTCACCATTGCTGTAAGCTCATATGGGCAAGGCCCCATGAGCCTGTAAGACTGTATCCATGTGGTCATGCACCTCCTCCCTTGGCTCTTACAATCTTTCCGCCTCCTTTTCCACAATGGTCTCTGAACCCTGGGTAGGTGAAGTTTAATATGGGACCCACACTCTCCACTCTTATTCTCTACATTTTGGTCATTTGTGGCACTTTGTGTTTATTGCCTTCTTTTGCATGAAGGAGTTTCATTGATGAGCATTCAGAGATGCATTAATATTCTCTCTACTCCTTGTTCCACTATGTTCCATGGGCCTTAGGTGTAGATGTTCCATTGTAGATGTGTCACTTAGGGTTGGACATTTCACAGACAATCTCTATGCATGACCAGTTGTGGAACTTTCTGTAATAGTCTCTGTCTGTTGCAAAAGAAGCTTCTATGATGACTGGTGACTGGCACGCTTGTAAATATAAGGATCCATATTTTGCACATAGTAAGAAATTACACGTGTCTAGGAATGTGATAGCTTGGGGTTTTCTCTAAGATCTATGACTGCTCTCCAGTCATGTGTATTCAGCTGTTTACAGTGCCACACTTCAGTTCCCACTCATTGAGTGGGCTTTAAGTCCAACTAGGTAGCTGTTGATTAACCCCCAAGATAAAAGTGCCACTAATGCCCCAATGTAGTTTGCTGTGGTTATTAGGGTTTAAAGCTGGGATTGGACTGGGATTGGAGATATTGTATGTGTAATTGTTCAGTAGGTTTTTGAATGACTATGTGTTCTTCTGGTTGTTTGTTTGTTTTTTATAACAACTAAGCATTATTTATCTCTCTTTTCTCTCCCCCTATCTAACCCTCCATTTTGCCTCCCCAGTTAAAGTACCCCCATTTTCCCCCATTTCACCCTTAATAATACCTGTCTCCAATAGTCACCCTCTCTTGAGCTCCTTCTCCCCCTTTACCCTTTACCCCCTTACATAGTTTCTTATATTACCCTCCCTCTCCCACTCCCATTTAAATACCCATATTTTCCCCCTTTCCCCCTTGGCAACACCTGTCTCCTACTGTTCTTCTCTCTCAGGCTCCTTCTTTCCCTTCACCTCCCTGGTTCATGTCCATTTTTGTGGCTTCTGGTTACATTATATACTCACATATAAGGTTTGGTGTTAAGATCCACAAATGAGGGAGAACATATGTCATTTGTTTTTTCTGTGTCTGTGTTAGTTCACTTAGTATAACAGTTTCTAGTTCCAACCATTTGCCACCAAATTTCATGATTTTGTCCTCCTTTACCACTGAGTAGAACTCCATTGTGTAAATGTACCACATTTTCATTATCCACTCATCAGTTGAAGGATACTTAGGTTGCTTCCATTTCTTACCTGTTGCAAAAAGAGCAGAAACAAACATGGATATACCATTATCTCTGCTGTAGGATGAGTCCTTTAGGTATGTGCCAAGAAGTAGTATAACTGGGTCATATGGTAGATTCATTTTAGTTTTTCAGAATTCTCCACGGTACTTTCCATGGTAGTTAAACTGCATGAGTTTGCAATCCCACCAGCAGTGAATGAGCATTCCCCTTTCTGACGTCCTCTCCAGCATTTGGTATCATTTGTTCTCTTGATCTTAGCCACTCTGACTGGGGTAAATGAAATTGTAAGATGATTTTCATTTGCATTTCCATAATCACTAGGGATGTTAAACACTTTTTTTAAAAATTATTTTTATCTTATGCATATGAGTCCAATGGTATGTCCTTAAACACCCAAAAGGGAAGTATAACCAAAGATTAAAGGGGCCAATATAATTTCATAAG
>NW_008333371.1:992577-1008407 GCF_000622305.1 Nannospalax galili | reverse complement strand
ATGTCAATAGGCTTGGAATGAATTTTTCTGTATGAAACTGTGTGTTTTGACAATGAAGAGGAGATCTTTTTTAAACATTGGAACCTAATTTAATTTTATCTCTTAGAGAGTTTATAATGAGTATAAGATTTTATAAGTGTAATAATTCATCTGTAAACCTAGAAATGTACAGCCAATTTTGAAAGAGATGTACCCTAGCTCAGAAAAATGTTATTGAATAGGTTAATGCTGTTGTAATGAAATGCTTCCTTTAATTAAAAAAAAATCAGCAAAATAAAAAAAAAATTAAAGCAAAAAAAAATTATTTTTATCTTATGCATATGAGTGTATTGCCTGCATGTTTGTGAGTGCACCCATGTCATGCAATGCCACGAAGGTCAGAAGAGGGCTTTGGATTCCCCTGGAACTGGAGTTAAGGACGACTCACAGCTGCCATGTGGGTGCTGGGAATTGAACCCGGGTCCTCTGCAAGAGCAGTCAATGCTCTTAACTGCTGAGCCATCTCTCCAGTCCCAGGATGTTGAGCACTTTTTAAGGTATTTCTTAGACATCTTTATTTCTTCTTCTGAGAACTCTTAGTTCAGATCCATAGCCCAGCTTTTAATTGGGTTATTTATTTTCTTGATTCTTTGTTGTTGTTGTTGTTGTTTTTAGTTGTTTGTATATTCTGGATGTTAAACCTTTGTCAGATGTGTCACTGGTGAGGATTTTCTCCCACTTGGTGGGTTTTCTCTTCATTTCCTTGGTTGTTTCTTTTCCTGTACAGAAGCTTTTTAGTTTAAATGAGGTCTCACTTGTTGATTGCTAGCCTTAATTCCTGAACAACTGATACCTGATTGAGAAAGATGGATTTTGTTTCTTAATCCATTCAATTAGGCTGTGTCTTTTGAATAGGAAGTTCAGGTCACTGATATTTAAAGTTATTGAAAGATGTATATTTGTTGCCATCATTTTAGTTTTTGTTTGCCTTATTAGTCTAGTTTTGTGTTTCCACAATTATACTTTCATTTAGATTTTTCTGTTGTCTCTTCTGTTATCTTCTGTTGTCTTGTTCCTTTCTTCAGTCCTTTCTATTGCTTCAAGTATTTCCTGAAGGACTGGTTTGGTGGACATGAATTCTATGTGACTTGTTTTTTCTTGCAGCTTTCAGTATTCTCTCTTTGTACGTCTAGTATTTTTAGTACGATATTCCATGAGGAGTTTCTTTTCTGGTCCTGTCTATTTGGTGTTCTATGTGCTTCTTGTCTTTGTATGGATATGTCTTTCCAAATTTTCTTCCACAGTCCTGTTGACAATTTGGTCAGTACCATTCACTTGGGATTCTTCTCCTTCCTCTATGCCTATGATGCATAAATTTGGTCTTTTTATGGTGGCTCCTATTTCCTGCAATACTCTATTCCTATGGCCTTTGTAAATTTTTCATATTCTTTGCTTGAGTCGTCCAATTCTTCAACTTTTTTATCCAATCATGATATTCTGTTTCCATTTTATTTGTTCTACGAATCAGGCTTTCTCCTATCATTTCTAATTGACTTATTGAGTTTTCACTTCCTTCTTCATTTCAGCCTGAGTTTTATTCAATATATCTATCTCTTGTGAAGTCAGTCGGAGGTTTATCCTTATCTTGTTTTAGTTTTTTAAGTTGTTTTTTGTGTATGTTCTTTCAATTTATTGAATTCTTTTACCATGTTTATGATGTTCTTTTTAAATTCTGTGTCTTGGGTTATCTCTAGAGGGTTCTCGTTGTAGAACTCTTCTATAGGACTGGTGGTGTTTGGTGGGAACACATTATTTTGGTTTTTTATATTATTATCTTTTCATTGTGGTTTTGGCACGTGAGTTTATTTTGTTGCTTGTGATTCTGGTATTGAAACTCAAGCCTTCCTTTTTTGAATTGAAGTTTTATTTTGTTTGTATGGTTCATGTACCTTGGTTGCTTTCTGATTGGGTAGGAAAATCTGGTTGGTCTAGGCTTCAGGTTCTCTCTTTTGATTTTATATTGGAGGAACTAAATGACTCTAGTCAGTCTACTCAGGAGCTCTCCAGGAGGGTGAAGGAGTGCTGGCTAGTTAGCAGCACTTCCACTTCAGAAGCTCAAATAAATAGTGCCAAGGTCCTAGGAGAGGAGATGGGAGAAGTACTGGTCGCTATTAGTCAGCAGGGAAGCCTAAGCCCTGGAGCAGTAGGAGAGACTGCAGATGGTCCCAGAGCAGAGGGGTGGGCTTAGTGAGATTTGGGAAGCTCACCCTGCAGAGGCCCAAGTTGCATGCTCTCAGGCAGTCTCCAAAGAGCTGAGTCCCTACTAGTCAGCAGGGAAGCCTGGCCCTGGGGCAATGGAGGGACTACAGGTGGTCTCAAGATGGGGGAATAGGCATGGCATGATTTGGGAAGCTCACCAGGAGGAGGCCTGAGTCAGGTACTCTCAGGCAGTCTCCAAAGTTCTGAGCTCCTATTCAATAATGCATATTTTTAAGAAATACTGGTAATGTTGGAATAATTATGAACATAATTGTACATATAATTCTGAAGGCTGATGAAGCATCTTTCACCTGGATACTACTAAGGCATATCCTAGACTTGTTAACTAGCTATACACTCCCCTAAATTTTCCAGATTCCATTGCCTTTTGATTGAAATCATGTGACTAATTCTAATAAACTCTGAAACATGGTAATTTATGCCACCTCCAAGTAGCATTCGGTAAGAGCTTGCAAGTCTTATTCATTTCTCTCTCCTCATTTCTTATCCTGCTTCAGCAACACTGAAGTCTACATATTTCAGATGATGTGCTAACATTGAAAAGAAAGCTGCTGACTCACTGAACATAAATGAGGGAAACTTTTGCTGTATGAGGCTGATTCTATTTCAATGGTTAATGCTGTAGCACTAGAATTAATCACCCTGACAAACACAACAGGCCCATGTTATTGCATTTGTTGTGACTTAAAACTTAAATTTAAACAACAAATACTAGGCTTTTTAAAAATACTATTGGAGACAGCTGCATGTGGTATACCTTTAATCCCAATACTCAGGAGAGAGGGGTAGGTGGATCACTATGAGATCAAGGCCAGCCTGGTCTATCTACATAGTGAGTTCCAGGCAGGCGAAAAATGTTATTGAATAGGTTAATGCTGTTGTAAAAAAAAAAAAAAAAAAAAAAAAAAAAAAAAAAAAAAAAAAAAAAACAAAGAAACAATTGGAGACGAACAATATTTTCCTTATTTTTCTTTCCGGTTTTGATTTTCTTGTTGGTTCTCGTTCTGCAGAGTGTAATGCTGCATGGTGACTCTCAAAGTACGCTTCCCAGGATCAGCATCATCATCATTTTGGGATTTGTTAGAAATGTAAATTTCAAGTTGAGAGAATCTGGAATTATGCCTGTAGTCCCAGAATTTAGGAAGCTAGAACAGAAGGACCGCTGGTGAATTGGAGATCAGTAAGAGCTGAGTGAGAAAAGTGCCTCAAAAAAATTAAAAAAAGAGAAATGCAAATTCTCTAACCTCAACCAAAGTATGCTAAATCAGAAATCCAAGATGCAGATCCTAAAGCTGTATTTTTAACAAGCTCTCCTGTTCATTCTTATGAGCACTCAAGTTTGAGAACAGCTGGTCTATAGTAACCTCTCCTGAGCCCACCTGAGCATGATATTCATGTAGCAAATCTGTTCCTTTATACACATGCACCAACCAGAGAATTCATAGTCAAATTCCTCATCTTTTTATGCCCCTTTCTTTTTCTATGTTTCACATACATATTCTTAATCCATACCGTAAAATACATCCAGTGATATCCTATTATATTTATTCAGAAGCATTCAGAATGTCAACAAAACAGCTGAAAAAAATTGCAATTACAGTGTGTATTCAGTTAAAGGATACCAAATATTTTATATTAGTGGCATCAGGGACAACTGAAAACGAATAAAATCTACTGTCCCCATATATAATTGGTTTGTACTATGCACCACCAAGAACCTGCTTTACATTTCCGTACAAATCTACAACCTTTACTCTGTACCAGGCAAGGCTAGTGGCTACTGGAAATACCTCCATGACAGGGCTATCTAAAGACACGTTCGGAAGTATGTTAGCTATACACTGTAAAGCTGAAAATCTAACACACCCTTACCTTTCTTTTTTTCTTCTTCAAAGGGAGAGTTGTATACATGGGAGGTTAAATACTTTATACACACAAAAGAAAAATTGTGCTAGAACCAACTTATTCACCATCATCTTCATCTCTTTCAAGTTCACCTACGTCCTCTTCTTTTTCTTGCTCTTTTCAGCCTTGACAGTTCCCTTTCTTGCTGCATCAGGTTTTCCTTTAGTTTTATAAGCAACAATAGCCTTTTTGTTTTTTTCTTCAGCTTACAGCCTTCATTCCCTAAGGCTGCTTGGCATCCCCAGTGGTGTTCCACATCTCTCCCAGTTTTCTTGCAACATCACCAATGGATAAGCCAGGATGTTCTGCTATGATGTTTTGGGTCATGCTCAAAGCAGAATGAGAAAAAAAGCTCAAGGAGATTTTTGAGTGCATGGAAATCCTTGAACTTTTTGTTTCCCTTTTGGGAAGGATATATGCTTTCATTTCTCTTTCTTTCATGCCTTGTCTGCTTTTGCCATTTTCATATTTTCGTTTTCTTTAGCAGATGTGATCTTCCTCCTCTCTGAGCACTTCTTAGAAAACTCTGAGTTGACTGAAGCATCAGCGTGCTGCTTCTTGTGCTCCTCCCAAAAATTGCACTCAAAATGCAGGTAACTACAGTTTGTCTTTTGGCTTCTTAGGATCTCTTTTGCCAGTGTTTAGTTGTTTTTCCTCAGCAAAACACAGAGTGGCCCAGTGCTGCCCAGCTATTACGTACCCAGATGCTATCTCTAAGGAGCTCAGTGTACTGCAATGGCTGTGTGAGAAGGAATGGCTCATGTTTTTTTTTGAAATTACCTTTTATACTGGTTAGTACATACAGCTTTACTATGTAAATTGGAAATAAACACAAATTTTTCATCATTCCCCCAACTCCCCAAAAGTAGAGTCTTTATCTTGTAAAGAAGCTGGGATGTCAGCCAGGCATGGTGGTGCAGGCCTTTAATCCCAGCACTTGGGAGGTAGAGCCAGGTGGATCTCTGTGAGATGGAGGTCAGTCTGATCTCCATAGTTAGTTCTAGGCCAGCTGGGGCAAGAAGAAGAAGGAGAAGAAGAAGAAGAAGAAGAAGAAGAAGAAGAAGAAGAAGAAGAAGAAGAAGAAGAAGAAGAAGAAGAAGAAGAAGAAGAAGAAGGAGATGACGACAAGGGGGACGAGTACAAGGATGAGGACAAAGACAAGGAAGAGGACAAGGAGGACAGGTGTGGTGATACACGCCTTTAATCCCACCACTCAGGAGCCACAGGCAGGAACATCTCTGTGAGATCCAGACCAGGGTTGTCTACATGGTAAGTTCCAGGCCAGCTGGGGCTACAGGGAGACCTATCTCAAAAACACCAAAAAAAGATTGCCAGATTCTGCTTTTTAAAATCCAGCCACCTCCTGAATCTTTTTTTTTTAACTTTTACAAAAACTTTATTGAGAATTTCACACATACATATAAGGTGTTTTGACCAAATCCATGCCCATTCCTTCCCCTCCAACACCTCCCACATCTCCACATCTCCCCATTACTTTTTTCTTTTTCTTTTATTTTTTTTCTTTCATTTATTTTTAAGGGGCTTTGGGGTAATCTAACATTCTCCTCTCTGAAGAGGTAACCCTAAATCTTTTAAGGGTTAAATACTGAAGGATCCAGGTCACACAGGCTCCATTTTTTTTAGCAGCCTCCATCTGTCAGCCTTAAGTCTCTGTTCCTAGAAACTGTAAGTCTCCTTTGCCCCATACTACGGGCTAAGATTAGGCAAGCCCAGACATGCCTTGCTGAAACCAACTGAAATTCCTGGCCATAAAAGGGCATCCAGAGGCCAATAAGGGCACCCTATCATAAAAGGAAAAATTGAGACATTCCAGGTGGCTGACCATGACTATAACCAATGAATTCCCCCCCACACAAGGAATTCAGAGTTATCCAATCAATTCAAAGGTTGCCCAGTTTGTGCAGGCTTTTTCAAGAGTACCCAATAAAAACCCTGCTCATTGTTGGTCGGGGCCGGACTCCATTCATTGGCTCCTGGGAGTCTGTGCCTGACTGGTCATTCAAGAATTAGAATGCTTTTCAATAAAATCTTCTAAATTTCGAATTTTGGTGGGTGGTCTCCAATCATTCCCGAACCTCAGACCCAGCATTATGGGGGCTCATCTGGGATTCGTGAATATTGGACGGACCCCTTTTCTGGGAAGAGCACTCGTCTGCCAGCCAGCTTCAGTGAGTTTTCTTCTGGTTTCTGTTTCTGGTGTCTGGACAATCTGGGGCTCACAGGAAACCAGGCAGACACACTATTGGTCTCAGAGCTGGAGGAATCCGGGGAACTCCCTGACTCCTCTCCTGGTGGGGGATCCAGGGGGTATTCTGGCCTGGCCCCCTTTGGGAAAGGAGCAGTCTTTTTGACTGACTCTGTGCACTGTGAAATCTTTCTGCCAGCTCGCAGAGAGCTTCCTTCTTTGGTTCTCTCTTCCTTCTTGCAGTTTCATTGTCGTTACCTTGTGATTCTCTTGTTCCTGTTTGCCTTAATATCTTCTCTCCTCCTATTCTTCCTTGAGATCTTTCCCAAGATGGGTCAACAGGTTTCCTCTATGCCTCTTGACCTCGTCCTTGACCATGTCTCAGATTTCTGGAAGGTGGCTTCCGTGATGTCTGGACTACACGTCAAGCCCGGCTGCCTGAGGACCTTCTGTTCCATTGAGTGGTCCTCCTTTAAAGTTGGCTGGCCCTCAGAGGGCTTTTTTGACTTAACTCTCATTTACAGGGTGCATGAGGTTGTCTTTGGCTCCCCAGGACATCCGGACCAGATCTCCTGTATCTTACGCCGGCGCTATCTGGTCACAGACCCTCCCAAATGACTAAAACCTCACCTTCCTCCCCCAGGTTCAAAAGCACCAGTCACTCTCCTCCTTTTGAAGGAGAAGGAACCCAAGGGGCCCTCAAAACCCCCAGTCCTCCCCCCTCCGTTGGCCCTGGAGGAAGAACTCCTCTTTCTTCCTCCCTATGCTCTGGCCGCACCCCCTGCCATGAGCCCAGCAGCGTCCCCCCCACAGAGGAGGAATCAGAGGACCTTCCTTCTCCCTCCTCAGCCTCGAGCCTCAACTCTCCTGGCCCAAGTCCACTGCACACTCGATCTCGGGGAGGGGGAAAGAATTTTTCACCAGCATAGCTTGTATCTAGGAATGAAGAGATCTGGAGAACTTTGCTTGGCACTACAGCTACTATGGTTGGTGAGAGACATGGATTCCTTTGATTCGCTTTTCTATTTGGGGCCTATATATATCTGTGTGTACTTTCTCCTTTTATACCAAGTATAACTTAACTGGGGTGCTTTGTAAAAGTAAAAATGGTTGCTGTCTGAATTTAATCTATGAGGCATGTGTATTCCACAGGGCTTGTATCCTGGTGGGGGATGGGCTTGTTTTATTATGGGACTGTGCTCACTAACATGGCCATATGGCCTGGTCACCATCACAGCTGCTGACCTCACCAAGAGGGAGGCAAACATGGGACCTGGTCTCCACCTTGGTTGATGACATAATCAATATGGGTACAGTCACATGGCTTGGTTGCCATCTTGGACAATGATATTTTCAAAATGGTGGTGACCTGTGTGACCTTGCTGCCATCTCAATCCAAACACATGGCGTGATTCAAAATGGCAGTACCCAAAAACCTACTGGTAACAGGGATACCTAGGAGTTCCCTAAACTACAGGCATTTAATCACGTCCTAATTCTCTTGCAATTTATTTTTGTTTTGGATTCTTGATGGGATCATATAAAAGCAATAAATTTTTATTTCAGACTAAGGAAGTAATGCCAGATCTCCACAATGGGAGTCTAGATTTTTCCCTGTTTATAAAGGGGATTACTTTAAATTTTAACTTCTTGTATGGCATATATACTTGTTTTTAAAGAAGGTTTTAAGTTTATGTTTGTCTTGTAAAAATTACCACGTACTTTATGCATACACTCAACAACCTCTAGACATCTCTGAGAATTATCTCATAACTGTTCACTACAGTGTGTCTTCTTAGAAGCTGGGCAGTGAGATGATTTTGGGTTTGTTTCCTTTGCAGTCTTTCTCCCTTCTTTCTCATAGAAAACAAAAGACCACCCTGAGCCTGAGCTGTTTCTTTCACAGACTGCCAGCCCTGCAGACTTGGCATGCTGGCTCCTCTGACCCTGTGTGCTGTGTTCTTGTGCTTTTACCTCTCATTCTAAGTTCCTGCATGCTACTATGAGCAGACAGTCGTAATTGAATCATACTCATGAAAACTCTTTTCTTACTCTACTTTTTAATGAAAGCTGTTTAAGCATTAGCTTGATCATACTGTAGCTTTTGGCTATGGTTAGTCTTGAGTGCAAATGAAATGTATGATTCCGTTTTCCATCACTTGTTGAGGCTGAAACTCAGAAATATTTACTGTATTAAAATATAAGTGACAGTTTTGAAAATGCTTTCTTCAAATGAAAGCCTTCATGTCTAGCATCAATATGTATGGCTTTGTTCAGCACAGCCATTTTTGAGATGATATTCTCATATATATAATATATATGTGTATGAGTGTATGTTTGTTTGTATGTTTGTATGTATGTTTGGATGCATATGTATAGATGTATATGTAAAGTACTGCTGGCTTTTAAGAGTTTCTTTTATACACATCTGATCAGAATTTCGTCAAGGTAATTGGTCTTGGTTTTGAAACTGGTTTGTTGTGACATTGTGTCTAACCACAGTATTTATTGAATGAGACTGTTATGAATGTGTAGACTTATGTTTAATACTAATGGAACAACTATTAAATAATAATTTACTAGATATCAAATTGACTTGTTAAACAAAGTAAAATATTTAAATCATTTTATGTTTTCTATAAGGTCTACCTGGGAACTTAAAGCACAGTGCATACATGGATAATGTTAACTCAATATCTTAATCCATGTACAGCACTCTCTGAGTCAAAGAACTACCATCTTAATGATTTCAGCTGTGCCTGCTTACAAACGGTCATCACAACTTGCTGGGGGTTTGAACCAGCGACCCCCACACAGTGATGATTGGGGATGAGTAAGCATGCCGTTTGCCAGCCCATGCTGCCCCCAATACCGGGAACACTCAGGCACAACGGGGCACCTAGTCAAGCAGGGACTCATTTATTGCAGGTGTTACAGAGCTCATAAAGGCACCTGGGAGTCCCCCCTCCCCCCCAAGGGTGTATCTTAAGGATGGTCATGTGCTGATCATGCACTCCTCAACAGTGCCGAAGTATTCTTCAGACTTTCAAAGCAAGTCAGGCCGTGCCCCAGTAACTTCCTCTCGGACTTCTGCAAGGTGGGGCCTTTAGGTCCCCACAACAACTGGGCTTGCTGACAGTTCTGTTCCTTCATTAAAGGGGAGATAAAAAGGGTCATTGGACCCTCACCTAAGTACCCAGCCATTTCTCCCAGCCAGCTGTATGTAATCCTGCCCTAATTACAAATGGTCTCCTGAATTTAAAAGCTACTATAGTAATAAAAGATTTATATATAAAAATTAAAATAAAATATTTCCAGGATAAAAGGGATAATGAAATTCATTTTAAATAAACTTATTAAACATTTGAACAGGTTTATGGAGATACAGAGTTGTTAATTTTCAGTCCACTCCTGGCTTGTACTACACACTGGGTTGGAGATGTAGATTAAATGGGTACAAACAAGTATTGGGTTACTTATGAGTACTGAAAGATGTCCTTTATGTTTACCCGTAACAAGAATGATTTGACTCAAGAAAAACTAGGTCTACCTCCTTCAACCAGATGTGTGCAACCTAGAAGAAAACAGTTTCTGTAAAGTTTGATCTGAATTCTGATTAAGTTTACTCCCTGTTTGTAGGTATGTGATATGATGCCTCCTTTCCTTCTAAAAACTGTAAATCGAGGTATGGGAAACTGGAAAGGAAAGGAGACTTCTTCTGCTTGTAATTCGGCCTTCATTTGAAACAGACTTAAGAAATTCTTGTTTTAAGGCCCCTTTCCTGGGCTGTGCCTAGTTAACCTGTGATGATAAATCTCTTCCAGTCAATGTTTATTGAGAATGTTTGGGTTTTGTTCAAGCTTTATCTATATATTACACAGTAATTAAAGGTACCAGGCTGGTGCAACTAACCTGCTTGGATGGTTAGTAACCATACTTAAAGGCCTATACTAATCTGGACAAAAGGGGCTTAAGGGAGAGTTTTGTTCCTTGCCTTGGAAGGTTGACAATGTCCCAGGGGTCTATGGGAATCTTTTGATATGTCCTGTAACTGTGGTGAGTTACCTGTCCTCTTGTTCAGGGAGGCCATGGAGACCCCACGAGATGGACTTGAACCAGTGTCCAGTCTGCAAAGAGGAGGGTCAACACAGAGGAAACATTTCCTCCATGCTTCCAAACGAAGCCCAGGTCAAGCAGGACCTCTTGACTTATCTTCACGTAGATGGGACTGGTAAAAGGAAAGCCTGAGGAGCCAGGGCCTCCCCCCAAGCCCATGTGACCCCTGAGGAACAGATCCTCAAATGACCTTAAAAATAAAAGTAAACTGGTTTATTTGGGTCAACTGTGTGGTTTTAAACACCCATAAGGAAAGTATAACCAAAAATTAAAGTAATCATTATATTTCTTTAAGAGTCCAAAGGATTGCATTTCCCAGACATTAGACTTAAGTCCAGGTAAAATGTTATTTAGACAATTATTTCCCAGTAGTGATTTTATTCTTAACAAGAAAATACTGCTCAGGTGTAAGACTTCAGTTCTTGGTCTCCAATACTGTAGTGCCCACCTGCAGCTACTATTCTTCTAAAATAATGGCTAAATTTATTTTCTCTCCCTGTCTAGAAGACTATCCTAGCCACTCCAACAGCTATCAAGATGCCTGAAAGCAAATCCTGAGTCCATCACTCTTGAGTCCAACCTTGGCAGACAAAAGAAAAATGAGGAGGAACCTAATAGCGGGATGGTTTTGGAAACTCTCATCAAGAAATTCCAATGGACATTTGAAATTTTCCCTGTTGTGACTTTTTTCTTGTTCCCTGTCTAACACTTGTAATGCTAACTATTCTTTCCTTCTCTGTCATATCTCCCAGGCATTGATCAAGGACCTTATTTTTCTCCCTATAGTTAAGAGTTATGCAATTTGGGAGTCTTTTAGATAGACCCACTGAGAGGGGTACCCCAATTGCCTCACCCTGAGTCCCTGTTCAGCATGGAAGAAGCCAGAGTGGTCTGCATCCCAATTCCCTATTGGCAATTTGGGTAAGCCTCTTTAGAGGGTGATATCATAAGAATAGGAGATAGAAATTGGCTAGGCAGTTAGGGTAAAAAGACCTCAAACAAAAGTAGCCAGTTTCTTTCTTGGCTAAAAGTCGAAATGTCCTTGGGCCTTTTAGCAAAGTACTCTGTCCCAAAGGCCAAACACGTTAAAAGTATTTGGGAGCTCTTATCCCAAAAAGATTTTAGGGTTACCTCTTCAAAGTAATAAAATAAAAGGTAAAAATTAGTTTGCAAGTAAAGACTCCAAAAGAAAAATGACCAGTTTCTTTCTCAACTGAAAGCTGAAAAATTCTTTGGGTATTCTAGTGAGCTTATCTCTAAGACTAAAGATGCCAAAACCATTAAAAGGACATATTCGTACTGTTTTTATGTAAATCACACCTACAGAGCTAAAAAAGATACAAGGCATCTATTAGAAAACTTGCTGCTTTGGGTGAACAATGTTGCTTTTATGTTAACCACTCAGGTGTAATCAGACAGTCTCTAGCCGAAGTCCACAGACACCTAAAAGAACGGGAAGATGCTAGGCTCCAGCAACAAAACTAGCATGAATCCTTATTCACAGGGTTCCCCATGGTTAACTACACTTATTACAGCACTGGCAGGGCCCCTGATAATATTCTTGATTGCCCTTACATGTGGACCCTGTCTGATAAATGCCCTCCTCAGAATCATATGGACCTGGCTGCAGACCATGCAACTGATGGTCCTCCGTACTCAGTACAACCCAGTGGCCCAGAAAGGCCCTTTGCCCCAGACAACTGCTTGCTAACTGAAAAATATCTAACTTCTGTATAATTGCTTGCTTGCTATGATTTAAAGATTTAACCCATGTTACAACTCAAGGGGGAAATGAAGGATCCAGGTCACACTGGCTCCATTTTTTTAGCAGCCTCCATCTTGTCAGCCTTAAGTCTCTGTTCCTAGAAACTGTAAGTCTCCTTTGCCCCATACTATGGGCTAAGATTAGGCAAGCCCGGACATGCCTTGCTGAAACCAACTGAAATCCCTGACCATAAAAGGGCATCCAGAGGCCAATAGGGGCACCCTACTGTAAAAGGAAAAATTGAGACATTCCAGGTGGCTAATGACTATAACAAATGAACTCCCCCACACACAAGGAATTCAGAGTTATCCAATCAATTCAAAGGTTGCCCAGTTTGTGCGGGCTTTTTCAAGAGTACCCAATAAAAATCCCCACTCATTGTTGGTCGGGGCCGGACTCCATTCATTGGCTCCTGGGAGTCTGTGCCTGACTGGTCGTTCAAGAATTAGAATGCTTTTCAATAAAATCTTCTAAATTTTGAATTTTGGTGGTTGGTCGCCAATCATTCCCGAACCTCAGACCCAACAGATACAAGCTCCCAAATACTTTTGACATTTTTGGCCTTTGGAACAGAGTATGTTGCTAATAGGCCCAAGGACATTTTGACTTTTAGCCAAGAAACTGGCTACTTTTCTTTGGGGTCTTTTTACCCAACTGCCTAGCCAATTCCTATCTCTTATTATTGTCACACCATCCTCTGAAGGGGTTACCCAAATTGCCAATAGGGAATAGGGATGCAGACCACTCTGGCTTCTTCCTTGCTGAACAGGGAGGCAGAGTGAGGCAATTGGAGTACCCCTTCAGTGGGTCTATCTAAAAGACTCCAAAATTGCATAAGCCTTGCCTCTAAGGAGAAAAGAAAGACCTTGAATCATGAATAGGAGAAGTAAAGGCAAGAGTAATTAGCATTACAAGTTCTACACAGGGAACTAGAAAAAAGACAGAACAGGGAAATTTCCAAATGTTCATATGAGAGTCCACTGGAATTTTTTGACAAGGACTTCCAAAAGCATCCCTCTATTGGGTTCTTCCTCCTTTTTCTTTTGTCTTCCAAGGCTGGACTCTGAAGTGATGGATTCAGGATTTGCTTTCAGGTAATTTGATAGCTGTTGCAATAGTTAGAATCAGTATCTGTTTCCTTTCAAAGCCTTCTAGATAGAGGGAGAAAACAAATTTATCCATCATTTTAGAATGATAGCTGGTTACCTCCTGAATGGTCTGGCACCTTTGTTTTAGATTTCCAGCTACCAGGTTCCAGAACTAGCAAAATATATCTTCATTTCTTAAACTAAATTAAATAAATAAATAAATAAATAAATAAATATAGAACCTAGCCACCAAGTATAATGGAGTTTAAGCTACCATAAAGTGGAGAATAGAAGGTTGCTAAGAGAATCAAAGGCCTCTTCTGACTGCCTCAGCTGAGCTACCAGCTGAAAAGCAGCATCAACTGTCTACTATGCAAGGATGCCATCTTGAATGTCCTACCACAGCTGAGCTCCAACTTTAGTTGAGGTCCAGATGATTTTATATGGAGCAGAACAACCTAATGGGACCCACTCAACCCCAAGTATTATCAAATATAAACAAAATGACTGTTGTTTGGTGGCAAAAGGAAAGATATGAAATAATAAAGAACCAAAGCATTCACATTCATTGTTTTTGAAAAATACTATCAATGTGAAATTTTAATATTTGATATTTACCAAAAATTTCTGTTTGCCTCATACTAACTTTTATGGCTTCTTACAGTGACATTTTTCTAATATTTCACTTGCCTTTGACCTAGCTCAATCAATAACCATAAGTTGATTCTTCACTTTGTAAGAAAAATAATAATAATAAAAATACAGAAGGAATCAAAGATTGAAGAGAGAGAGAGAAATGTAAAAAGTAGCTAAATTAAAAATTGTCCAACATCGTTGATAATGAGGAAACCAGGGCGTGACCCGTGATAAGTCATGTAGGCATGTGAGAGATAACAGAAAGCGGTCAGAAATGATGGTGTAAATAAGAGATTACAGAAATCAGGAAACTGACACGTACCACCCAGAGGGTGACACACATGAATTGGCTTAAATCTATAGGTTAGGTATTTTAAAGCTATTGGTTGTGTGAAAATGCATGGGCTCTGGTACAACGGCTGTGAAAATCCTAGATAAACTTTGCCTGAAGTTGCTTCAGGGTCAATTGCTCTAACCAGGCCTGTGTGTCTTGGGAGGACGGTCGAGCCCAGCTAGCTGGCTTAATGAAGACTTTGCATGAATTACATCTCTGTGCTTGTACGTATTGTTTTCCTGGGAAACCCACAGAGTCTCGGACCCTAACATTTGGGGGCTCATCCCAGGATTCAGGGGGCTTCTGGGGGAACAAAGGATGAACGGAGGCAGAGTCTCTTTGTCCAGACAGAGCAGTGTAATTCGGGGGTCGCTCCCTCGTGTCTGTATAAATCCAGTATAAAGCGAGAGTCGCCATCTCGTGTCTGGTCTCAGGTTAGTGATCCCAAGCGAGGAAGTCCAGGTTGGAAGTCCCAGCCCCCAGGTTAGCAACCCTGGGTGAAGTTCAGGTAGCCAACCCTGGCCCTAGGGTCCGAGTGACTCGGCCTTAGGAAGGCAAGCCTAATCGGCGGAGACCTGGCGCCCGAGGTAGAGGGGGTTGAGCTCACCACCCTATGGCAGTCCATGTGGACGCCTTTCTGGAGAATTACCGGAGGTATCGAGGATCCCGAAAGTGAATGTGAAAGTGGTGAGTGTGGTGTGCACCAGAGTGAAAGAAGGACCGGTCTGAGCGAGTATGATCAGATGTGGTGTGTGTGCTTAGTGTCATTGTTAATTGTTATGTTATGTTGTGGTTTGTATTTATATTTCTTTCTGTTTAAGGCTCTCCTACCCTCCTTTCTGCCACTGAAACTCCCCGCAGGCACGGGTCAGGCAGTTAAGAGACATTAGGATGCCCGCTGCTGAAAGACTCCATGACAGGATAAGGGGGTCACAGCCGCGAATCCCAGATAAATTGGCGTCCCCCGAATTCACATCCCCCGTGGAAGAAAAAACTGTGCAATGACAGGCACCCATTCACAAGCACACACACTGGTCATCTTATTTGGAGTGGCGCCTTTACTCTTTACCTTCTGCCTTCTTCCTTCCTTATGATCCCCATTATGGGCCAGACTCAGGCTACTCCTAAAGGTTTAATTTTTTCTCATTTCATAGAAGTAAAGAAACGGGCCTTGAATACAGGCCTTAGTATCAAGAGAGGTAAGTTTGACATCCTCTGCTCTGCTGGATGGCCCTCTTTTGGAGTAGGCTGGCCAGCCCAGGGGTCTCTTTCCCTGGACTTTATCAGTAAGGTCAAGGCTGTTATCACCCGGCTGGACCCTGAGGGCCACCCTGACCAACTTCCCTATATCCTTGTCTGGGAAAATCTGGCCGAGAATCCTCCATCCTGGCTGAGTCCCTTTTTGGTGGGGAAACTGCACACTGACCCACCAAAGACTTCAGTCCTGGTCGCCCAGGAAGTCTTAAAGTTCTCCTGTCACAAGGGTAGAATTCCTAGTGCACTGCCAGTCCTCCCTGATAT
>NW_008333371.1:986993-992464 GCF_000622305.1 Nannospalax galili | reverse complement strand
AACCTCGACTAGAACGAGATCAATGCGCCCTGTGCAAAGGATATGGACATTGGAAGAAAGAATGTCCACTGAAAAGAAAACGAGAAAGAGGAAGAAACCCTGTTAAGACCCTGCACCTAGGAGAGGAAAATTGATGGGGATGGGACTAGGCACCCCTCCCCGAGTCTTGGGTAACTCTGTGCATGGAGGGGACTCCCATTGGGTTCATGGTAGATACTGGGGCACAATATTCAGTTCTCAACCAAGCTCACGGCCCCCTGAAGCCAGGACGCACAAGCATAGTCCAGGGAGCAACAGGGTTCAAGAGGTGTGCCTGGACCACCAACAGGAAAGTGGACTTGGGAAGGCATCAGGTCTCCCACTCCTTCCTGGTCGTGCCTGAGAGCCCTGCACCATTGTTGGGTAGAGACTTACTTACTAAGATTGGGGCACATATCCATTTTGAGCCTAAAGGGATAAAAGTCATGGACTCAGAAGGACAGCCTCTACAGCCGGTGCATGTATTGTCCCTATCCCTGGCTGATGAATATTGCCTATTTCTGGAAGCTCAAGAAAAGGGGTGCCAGGGAGAAATGGACTCTTGGTTGCAGAGGTTCCCTTCCGTGTGGGCCGAGACCGGGGGAATTGGCCTCGCCAAACACCTGCCCCCGGTTGTTGTTCAACTCAAAGCCACGGCCCTACCCATCTGGGTTCGGCAATATTCGATGCCAGAAGAGGCTAGGAAAGGGATAGCACCTCATATCCACAGACTAATAGAGGCAGGAATCCTTAAACCTTGCCAATCAGCATGGAATACGCCTCTGCTTCCAGTAAAAAAGCCTAGCAGTGGAGATTACCGGCCGGTGCAGGACTTGTGGAAGGTTAATGAGAGGGTGGAGGACATTCATCCTATGGTGCCTAATCCTTACACTCTCCTCAGTCACCTGTCACCATCCCATGTGTGGTATACTACCCTGGACCTGAAGGATGCTTTCTTTAGTGTTCCCCTCTCTGAAGTCAGTCAGCCCTTGTTTGCCTTTGAGTGGCAAGAGCCAAGAGGAGGAAGAACAGGGCAGCTTACCTGGACTAGATTGCCACAGGCTTCAAAAACTCTCCCACCTTGTTTAATGGAGCCCTAAGCCAGGATCTTGAGACCTTCCGCAGGAGCCATCCCCGAGTGATGCTGCTACAGTATGTGGATGACCTGTTGCTGGCTGCAGAAACCCATGAGGAATGTGAAGAAGCCACGGGGAGTCTGCTGGCAGACCTAGGCGGGCGGGTTGGGATATCGAGCCAGCGCTAAGAAAGCCCACATCTGTCAGAGGTCAGTAGTCTACCTAGGGTACAGGATATCGGATGGAGCCAGGTGGCTGATGCAAGCCATGAAGCAAACTATCCTGACTATTCCCACACCCTCCTCGCCCCGGGGAGTGAGGGAATTTCTTGGCTCAGCCAGGTTCTGCAGGCTTTGGATCCCGGGGTATGCAGAAATAGCCCGCCCGCTATACAAGGCTACTAAGGAAGGGCCGAGATGGCGACAGACTAAAAGAAGCCCTCCTCTAGGCCCCTGCCCTATCTCTGCCAGACCCAGAAAAATCCTTCATCTTGTTTGTAGATGTAAAGAAGGGAGTGGCTAAAGGAGTCCTGGCCCAGCAGCTGGGCCCATGGAAGAGACCGGTGGCCTACTTGTCTAAACGGCTAGACCCAGTAGCCTCTTGGTGGCCACTTTGCTTGCGCATCCTAGCAGCCATCACCCTACTAGTAAGAGAAGCAGACAAGCTGACTTTTGGCCAGAACCTGAGGGTGACAGCCCCACATACCATGGAGGGGATTCTCCAGCACCCTCCAGGAAAGTGGATGACGAATGCTAGACTAACCCATTACCAAGGACTCCTGCTAGATTCTCCACGAATCACCTTCTCTGACCCAGTGATCCTGAAACCTGCCACCCTCCTGCCAGACCCAGACCTGTTGGCCCCCCCTCCATAATTTTAGAGACATTCTCTCCAAGATCATCCAGGTATGGGTGGACCTAAGAGACACGCCGCTGCCAAACTGTGGACTAAATTGGTACACAGATGGGAGCAGCTTTGTGCAGGGGGGGGTCAGGAGAGCTGGAGCTGCAATGGTGACCCACACAGGGGAAGTGCTGAGGCTTTAGAGAGAGCAGAAGGCAGATGGGCCAACATCTACACAGATAGCAGGTATGCCTTTGGCACTGTCCATGTCCATGGTGCCATCTACCGGGAAAGAGGACTCCGTTCTGCAGAAGGAAAGGAACTAAAAAACTTGCAAGAAGTCCAAAGGTTGCTAGCTGCTGTTGAAAAACCAAAAGCAGTAGCAGTTATACACGTGCTGGGCCACCAGTCAAAGAAGACTCCTGAGGCCATTGGCAACAACCTTGCTGATGCAGAAGCTAGGAGGGTGTCCCTCTCAGACTCCATTATACTTGCAGCTCTCGAGGTGCCCATCCCTGAACTGCCAGCCCTGCCTCCCAACCCAAACTATTCCCCTCAGGACCCTGAATGGATTAGAAAGCAAGTCCTGGGGAAGGAGCTTAAGGAGGGAGGTTGGAATAGGGACCAGGAAGATAGATTAATCCTGCCAGAAACACTAGGGCAGTACTTGCTTGCGAATCGGCACAAGTCCACCCATTTAAGCTGGAAAAAGTTGCTCAGCCTTTTTCAGTCTGCGCAGTTGTGTTTCCTCACCAGAGCAAGGCGGCACACCAAATCATGAGGGAATGCAATAGCTGCGCCATGCTAAGACCAGTACCTGGGGGTGCACCCAGCAGGTACGCGGGAGAGAGGGAGGGCTCCAGGGAGGAACTGGGAAATAGATTTCACTGAAGTAAAACCAGGAAAGTATGGGTACAAGTATTTGCTGGTTATGATACCCACCTTTTCAGGGTGGGTAGAGGCTTTTCCAACCAAGCACAAGACCAGCCAGGTAGCAAAAAGAATAATAGAAGAGATAGTCCCCAGATATGGGATCCCTGAGGTCATAGGTTCCGATAACGGCCCGGCTTTCGTTAGTAAAGTCCTGCAAGGACTGGCCCGAGCTCTGGGGACAGACTGGAAATTGCCCTGTGCGTACAACCCACAAAGCTCTGGGCAGGTAGAGAGAATGAATCGGACCTTGAAGGAGACCATCACCAAATTGGTAATGGAGTCTGGCAGCAACTGGGTGACCCTCCTACCCTTAGCTGTCTTCCGTGCTCAGGACTCCCCCTATGTGGATGGATTAACTCCATTTGAGATAATGTATGGGGCCCCTCCACCTATAACTTGGCGAGTACAGCTCCCCAGTGTGGAGGACCCAACCCCCGACTATTTGAGTGTGTTGCAAGCTCTTGCCAAGGTACAGCAAGAAATTTGGCCCCTGATCAGAGCATATCACCAGGGTGAGGGAATTCTGAGCACGGAACATGGCATAGTCCCAGGGGACATGGTCTGGGTTAAAAGACACAAGGTGAAGACTCTTGAACCAAGATGGAAGGGACATTATGTTGTGCTATTTACCACCCCCACTGCCCTTAAGGTCGACGGCATCACTCTCTGGGTCCATCACACCCATGTTCAGAAGGCCTTGCTTCTCAAGGACCCAGAATCCTATGTGAAGGAGTGGGAGGTGTGGCAAAATCCTGCTAATCCTTTAAAGTGACATCTGAGCCGGACATGAAGGGATTCCTGCTGATGAGCTCACTGTTATGGGCCCTCCAGAGAACAGTGGTGTCAGCGGGAGCCCGGAGCATCAACCCCCACCAACCGGTACGTCAGACATGGATCCTAACCCCCACCAACCAGTATGTCAGACATGGATCCTGTGAAGCGGTGATGCCTATGAGGAATGGAACTGCACCTCTCATACGGCCCTGTTGTGGACATGGTGGTCAGATCTGTATGTTGACTTCGAACTTGTACTGGGGCAATTTTATCACCTCCCCCAGAGAAACCACCAGGAACAGTATTATATGAAAAAACGGGCTTTCGTTGACTCATCATCCACAATCAACCGCCAAGGTTTGCGGGCAAATGGGTTCTTTGCTTGCCCAGGTTTTTGGACAGGTTGGTGGAGGCGCAATTGTGGGGGTGCTGATAGACTCTACTCCACTGAATGGAATTGTGTAGAAGTTAATGATGGGCAGTGGAGATGGGAGGTTTCCCCTGACCTGATTGACATGAGGTTTACTACTCCATATAACCAATGGACAGTATCTCCACTGGCCAACCATGTTAAAATCACCTTTACCTCAAAGGGAAAAAATGATAAAAGGTGGATAGATGGGCTGACATGGGGCCTGATGTCCTACCAGACACCATGGAGGGGGGTCCTGTTCCAGATCTTCCTTCAGGTCGAGGCAGTGGTTAGGTCACCGATAGTACCTAACCCAGTGTTAAATACCCCTCGTCTGAGGCCCTGACCTCCCCAGCCTGGGTCTCCTAGGCCCACTTTCAAGCCATCAGGCACCACAACAACATCAGTAGCCCCAGCCACGGATAGGCCGAGGACAGCTACAAAACCACAGACTCCCAGCAACCCTATGTGGGAGATGGTGCTAGCTGTAGTAGAAACCCTTAATCATACCACTCCCTCTCTTACTGACCCATGTTGGCTGTGCTACCCAGGATCTGCACCCTTTTATGAGGCTATCGGGATAAATAGTTCCTATACTCTCAACAAGTCTCATCCCAACTATTGGGATGGGAGACCATGGGGACTTACTCTTGCCCAGATCTCAGCCTCTGGCATGTGTGTAGGCACAGTTCCAACATCCCAAAGCCAGTTATGCTCCTCATGTAATAACACCCTGTGGGAGCAGGGGAAGTGGATTATACCCACCTCGGGCTGGTGCCTCTGTTCAAAAATGGGCCTCACCCCAGCCCTATCCACTTCTGTATTTAATGCTAATAATGAATTTTGTGTGATTGTGGCCATTCTGCCCCGTCTTTCATACCACTGTCATGAATCCCTCCTCTCCTATTGGGAGGAAAAATAGAGTCCTCTCTGGAAGAAAAGGGAGCCTATTACTGCCTTAACCATCAGAATCCTCTTCTCCGTGGGGATAGCTGGAGCAGGGACAGAAATCGCAGCCCTAGTAACGTGAGAGCAAGGGCTCATGGCCCTAAGGCTAGCAATCGACAGGGACTTAGAACAGCTCCGGCAGACGATGTCGGACCTGGAGCAATCTCTCACTTCCTTATCAGAGGTGGTGCTACAAGACAGAAGGGGCTTGGATCTCCTATTTTTAAAGGAGGGCGGGCTATGCACAGCTTTAAAAGAAGAATACTGTTTCTATGTGGACAAGACAGGGGCAGTCAGGGAATCTTTGACCAAGTTAAAAAAGGACCTGGAGAGGAGGCGCAAGGAGTATGAAAATAATGAAAGCTGGTTAGAGTCTTGGTTTATGCACAGACCATGGTTTACAACCCTCCTCTTGGCCGTTGCGGGGCCACTAGTCATCTTACCGTTAATAATCACAATTGGTCCAC
>NW_008333371.1:983698-986618 GCF_000622305.1 Nannospalax galili | reverse complement strand
TGAGAGATAACAGAAATGCTTGTGTAAATAAGAGATTACAGAAATCAGGAAACTGACACGTACCACCCAGAGGATGACACACATGAATTGGCTTAAATCTATAGGTTAGGTATTTTAAAGCTATTGGTTGTGCACGGGCTCTGGTACAATGGCTGTGAAAATCCTAGATAAACTTTGCCTGAAGTTGCTTCAGGGTCGATTGCTCTAACCAGGCCTGTGTGTCTTGGGAGGACGGTCGACCCCAGCTAGCTGGCTTAATAAAGACTTTGCTTGAATTACATCTCCGTGCTCGTACGTATTGTTTTCCTGGGAAGCCCACGGAGTCTCGGACCCTAACACACTTCATCTGATAAATTTCAAATACATACCTGAGACCTTTGTCACCTGCAATCATACTGGTAAGGAGAAAGGAAAAGCAACAGAATGCACAAGGATATAACTCCTTCCAATGATTTCAAAAGTGTTTAGTTGAGGGAGGAGTAGGCTTTGCAACCTAAATAAAAATTTTCTTTTCCCCATTAAACACGATTGGAAAACATGGTCGTCAGGAGGTGTAAGCTGCAAAAGAATTATCTTAGTTTTGAATTTCCCTTTGAAAAACAGATACTTGAAAAACTAAGAAATAAACTCATATTAAGTGGCAATATCTATTAACTGATAGCTAAAGAGAACTTAAGCTAAAGAGAACTTGACCACAGATCTCTAGCCAAAGGGGAGCAATCAATTATTTAGATCTAAAAGTCAAAAGCTAAGAATTCAGAATGTCAGTACACATCCAGAGGCTACAGCTAGCAAAGGACCAATCTTACAAAGACTCTGGACTCCCAAACTTGATAATGGGCAGCAAGTTTTAGAGGGTAAGGAGCATGCCCTGCATTCTAATCTCTAAATCTTAGTGTTTGATATAGAAAAAGTATCTAGTATGTGGTTATGAATGAATCAACAAATGAAGGTCATGGTGAAGAAAGAAGAAAAATCAGAAAATGAAGGAAGGGTAAGGAAGAGTTTCAAATATAAATGCTCTAGGAACAGGGATCACTAACCATTCCAAAGTGCCTTTTCACTGAGTTCTAATAAATAAGTAGTTGGGACACAAACCTTGATGAACACATGCCAATTACAGCAGCTTAACAGCCCTGCAGCTTTGAGTCCCCCATGGCAAATTAGGCTTTGGAAGAGGAGAAGCAAAGGCTTTCAGGACCTTAAAAGGCTCTAATGGAAAGGAAAAAGCTCAAATTCCTTCTTGGCTAGTCCTTCGCATCTTTATAGCATGTGATTAGGAGCAAACTGCCTCATCATGCTAAGGGGCATTTTCTGGCATAAAAGGAAAGTCAATTCCACATGTACAGAACACTAGCTACCTGGAATCTTTACTAATTCAGAATTCTTGATACATTTCCAAATATTCAAATTTCTACCAAAGAGAATGAGGTTATATGCTATGAGTTATGTCTGATATTTATGGGCCAATAAGACAGCTAAGGGGCTAGAACGATGGCTCAGCTGTGAAGAGCCCTTACTGCCCTTCCAGAGAACCCGGGTTCATTCCCAGCACCCACATAACATGGTTCACAACCACCTGTAACTTCGATTCCAAGGGATCTAATGCACTCTGGCCTCCAGGAGACCTGCAAGTACATTGTGTACCTAAATTCACAACTAAATCAAAACTAAGTAACTTTTAAAAATAAAGATAGCTAATATGTTTTATTATTTAAATTTTTCATTATTTAATTTCATACAAGGATATTATTTAAGTCCTTGATCATTTTCTTGATACAGTCTTCAGAGATCACTCTACTGAAAGGTACAGCTAGTAGTAAATGCTTCCCACTATGTCTGATTACCTAAGTGCTTTTCATAATTTAGGAATCCTTTCCTAAATACAACCCAGTATAAGTAGATCAATAAATAAAAATTAAACAATAATATTTCAGACTCATGTTTTTTAACATTGTCCAAGTCAAGATCCTATAAGCACTTTGAATTTTGTATATTTGCCATGTTTTACCATACATAAAATCATAATTTGTAGCTATAGGAGGACTTTGCTTTACTAGTTAGGATAAATCCTCATCTCACAGATGAAAAAGCCTGTAGTCTGTAAGTAACTTAGCCTTATTAAAGGAAATTGTTGCCAAAGCCCCATTGCTAGTAGATGGATTCATCCATTCAGTAAGTATGTATTGAGCAGGCAGATGGGTACCATGTACTTTCACTTCCTTGTGGGGAAAAAGAATGAAAAGGTTGCATCCTGCCATAACAGTACTCAGTTTAAGGATAGGTCTACTCAAAATTAAAAATTCTGAGTCACAACTTCTGTGAGAGAAGTTAATGGCATCACCAATCAAAGAGCAAACCCAACTGGGTCAGAGGATTACATGCTCAAGAAGTCTTAACATAGAAGGGGATTTTAGCTGCACCTAAGTGGAGCTTAACTTAACCTAGCAATCTCATTTCACAAATTAGTGAAGACTGTGTGTATTACTGCTTATACAAGAAAGATTGTGTCTATGGCTAAGTCATGTGGAGATAAAAATTGAGTCACTCTGTTATTACATCTCTTACAAATATTGTTTATATACACGTCTCATTATTTCTTACTATACTAATTGAATTGTGTTATTTTCTCTTAGTACAGTTTACTTTTATTGTTACAATATCATTATTTTGAAGGTGGGGAAAAGAAAACCAATGCCCTATATTGAAATGCAGCTACTGCAATTTTGACTTACATTCTGAAGAATCTGGTAAATAAGTGAGCACCACCAGAAAATCAAACTTCAGCTTCTTGTCCTTAATCTTCTGAATCATACTGCCTCTTAAAAAGGAACATCCTTTGGATAAAGGCTCTTCCAGACAGTAACCCAACATACTACTGGAAAAATGAACAGCAGACCCCAATTCTATCCAAAGGAAT
>NW_008333371.1:979160-983584 GCF_000622305.1 Nannospalax galili | reverse complement strand
ATCTTTTTTAAACGTTGGAACCTCATTTAATTTTATGTCTTATAGAGTTTATAATGAGTAAAAGATTATATAAGGGTAATAATTCATCTGTAAACCTAGAAATGTGCAGCCAATTTTGAAAGAGATGTACCCTAGCTCAGAAAAATGTTATTGAATAGGTTAATGCTGTTGTAATGAAATGCTTCTTCTAATAAAAAAAAAAAAAATGAAAGCAGCTTACTAGAAATGTGCTGGCTTCTTCTCTAGGATCTGTCACCAACTTTTGGCTTCCTTGAGCTCTCCTAACCCCTGAATTTTTGTTCATTTCACACTCATCTTTTTTAAATGTTCTGTATGTGTATTTCATATACATATATATATAATATGTGTATCATTTGTAAACAAAGGAATATTATGTTTGTGTTTAGAAATATATAGGCTAGCTTTTAAGAATAAGATTACTGGTTTTTTTCAAGCAGGGAATGGTATGTGTAGAGACAGATGCTGGGAAGAAACCTACTCTGTTCTATATTTTTTAATTAAAAAAATATTTATTTTAAAAACAATTTTAAAAAAAGGAACATCCTTTTGAATGTCTGACTGGGTAAGATTAGGTAATAACACAATAACTAGCAAATAGCAAGAGCCCATTAGTAATGCTTCATAAAGATATATTGGATGTGCTTTATTTTAAAAGAAGCATGGAAAGTTGCCAAGTCTAACACAAATATGTTTATTCCCATACTTGAGCTAAATGACAACATTTTAAATAAATGTTAAAGTCTTTTCCTGATGCACCTCTACCACATTTCTCTTCAAGGAGATAGTGTCATAAGACCACTTAGGGCTTCAGAGGAAGAAAATACATTCAGTGAGAAGTAACCACAGGAAATGCCAATCTAGTATAATTTAACATTTACCAGTTTCCAAATCTGATAAGAACTTCAAATTTCCACACTCTGTCCAGAGAAAAATACTATCTTTTTGCTTAATCTGCCTTTTATGTTGTGTCTATGAAACATGGAGTAAAGTGATCTGGCAGTTTTATGCTCGATTTAGTCAATGTAAACAATAAAAAGTACACAATTCAGGTTCAAAAAGAATATGAGACAGCCAATGGGGATTTCCACATTGAAGAAATTAATGATATTAAATAACTCAAATTCACCTTCACAATCTACAAGTCTTCTCAGAAAAGCTCAGAACAAAATCAGCATAATAGTAGAATTTTTCAGTAGCCAGTCTACACATTGCAATAGAGAGATAAATCAAAAACATTTCAGAACATTTGACTAGACAAGCTAGGATGTGACAGAGGCAAACCAGTATATCCTACTTAGTAAAGAGCAGTACTCCAACATTCTGCTTTATCAAATCACCTTTTTCTGGAGAAAAGGACAGATTTTGCTGGTGATCACACTGACAACTAGTGAGGAGTATCTGGTGTTGTTTGTCATTTGAGTAGAGAATGATGGATCTAATTGGAGAGTGTTAAACATGCCTATGCTGCAGTGGAGGTTTACTGTTGCTAGATTTCCAGCCTGGACAAGGAAAGTCAAAGATGTGGATGTTCTTATAAATTCTCCTAACTTATTTTAATATCAACCAACTAGACAAAACAAGTCAATGTGTTTAATTTGGTCCATTGGCCACCAGTGCAATATGTCTTATAATACACAAATTTTCATTCACTGAATCTTTAGTGGACCAAATATACATTTATCTGATGAATTCCTATATATTTGTGATCATCTATTTATTTTAATTCTATACAATATTCTTGAGTCAATTGCTTAATGTACTAGTTTTCATTAACTAAAGAGAATCTAACCTTTGTTACAGCAAAAAGAAACAGCATAGCTGTAGATAAAAGCTAAGCAAAGAGGAATATATTCAAGATAAACGAGGGGTGAATTTCTTGGGGGTAGTTTTGACAGGTGAGACTGTAAAAACCAGGATAGTAGGGCTGGAAAGATGGTTCAGCAGTGGCTGCTCTTGCAGAGGACCCAAGTCCAGTTCCTATCACCCACATGGCAACTAACAGCCATCTGTAGCTCCAGTTCCAGGGGATCTGAAATCCCCTTCTGACCTCCATGGGGCATTGCAGGACACAGGTGCACTCACATACATGCAGGCAATACATGTATACACATAAAATAAAAACAATAAATAATTTTTTTAAACCAGGATAGCAAAGGCCTCATATGTCACTGTAATGTGGACACCAGCAGGTGTCTTCTGAACACAAAATGCACTGAGTACAGGAACATTTATATACATTGGGCAATTTAACTTTCACAACACTCTTATGAGAAAGACACTAATATTATCTCCATCTTATTGATGAACACCCTGAAAATTTTAAGGTCAATAAAACTTTCCAAGGCCATGACTGTGAATGGAAAAGTCAGAATCTGGGTTCCTAGTGTCTGTCTAACTCCAAAATCTGTACTTTCAGCCACTATTAGATTGCTAAGGGATTTGAATTTCAGCCTACAAATAATAGAAAACAAATGAAGACTCAGAATCAAACTGTTCTATTCTTACAACATTTTGTGAGTGAGTTAAATAATGGAAAGTATGATGGTTGCTCTATGTCTAGAGAAACCAAGAAAGGTTAAGTAACTTAAGGCAAGTGAAACAATGGGTTCCAAGCACTCAAATAGCTTAATACCAGGACTCATGCTGGTTTTACATGATTGGCAGAAATTACTTTCTGAATACTTGGTGTACTTTCAACAATTATACAGCTTCAAATTCAGAAACTACAAGACCACAGCTAAATTCCTAGCTAAATACTCTTCCAGCAGAACCTTAGCTTTTTCTAGCTAATTCATTTCTACTTTGTAATGTCAGTCTGAGAAATACACAATACTTACTGTGACCAAGAAATATAGCAGCTATCAATTTCTTTCTGGCAGCCATTGTGCATGTTGAACTGCAAACCCTACTATAATGTCAATAATGAAAATAATATTACACTAAGAATTCTCTTTGGTGTAATAGTAACATTCCTTGATTTGACTTATAATTTGCTGAAAAGAATTTAAACAATTGACTTTGTAATTTATTATCACATTTTATTCATGTCTAATGGAAGTTGATATTTCTTTTCTTAAATTTTCCTGCAAATAAAATGTAGTATTACTTATATTATTCAGGTCAAAACAAATAATTGGAAGAGGATTACTTATTTATAACAGTGATTGAACATGACTCAACCTAAAATACAACAAAACTACTTCTCTGCTCACAAAGGAAAGCAACTATAAAAGGAGCTTCTGGTCACATTTATTCCTCAGATATGTCACAAAACATTCTTAATGCTTTACAGAATAAAAACTTTCATACCTTCCTCTACAAAAGATAGAACACACACACACATGCACATGCACACGCACACACACGCCCCTTTGAGGAGATATAATATTATCCTAATTTTTCAGGATGAAACTTAGGCTCAGAGGAGTTAAAATGCTTTATAAGATTAACAAGCTGGCAAGCAGAGATCTGAGCTCATGTGACATTAAGCTCTAAGACAGTAAGGAGTCTTAGCCAAAGGTGACGTAAAGAGAGAATAGAAGTCAGTGATGCAAAGAATCTTAAAGTTTGTTAAGGGAAATAAAGTTTATTAAAACTAATCAAGTATAAAACATATTAGGCTAAGAAACAGAATAATATATGAAAAATTAGGGTGGGGCATTATATGTAAAACGTGGCAAACAGAAAAGAAGGAATAGAGGACTTTCTCAAACTGAAAAAGAACATCAAATGACCTACAGCTTTTCACACAGGTGTGAAGGCTAAGACGGGGAACAAGAGGAGGAATCCCTTCTCACCACTCCTATTTATCCTTGGAGTAGAAGCTCTAGTTTATGCCACAAGACAAGAAGAGGAAATGAAAGTAGCAAATTGGACATAACAAAATAGAACTGTCTTTGTCTGTTGATGGCATGCTCATGTATGTGGAAAATCTCATCTTTCAAAAACAAAATAACAGAAACAACAACAAATTACTGGAATTAAGAAGCAGATACACATCTAGGTCACAGGATATCCAATTGGCATATAATCCAATAATTACACTCTTAGATATTTGACTGATTGAACTCATGTCCACACACAATACCAGCATATGAATGTTTGTGACAGCTTTAGGCAGCTGTCTATAATCAGCTATATATAATCACTAAAAACTGGAAGCAATTAAAAAGTCCTTCAATAAAGTAATGGACGAACAAACTATGATACAGTCACATAATGGAATATTATTCTGCAATAAAAAGACACAAACTATAAAACCATGAAAAGGTGTACATGAATCTTATATGCATTGTGCTAAATGAAAGTAACCAATCTGAAAAGACCATATGCTCTGTGATTCCAATTATTATCACATTCTGTAAAAGGCAAAGCTAGTGATATATATATGTATATATATATCA
>NW_008333371.1:921355-979123 GCF_000622305.1 Nannospalax galili | reverse complement strand
AGAGAAGGAGGCAGAAAAATTGGAAAATTAAGGCAGTAGAGCTACTTTGGACCACTAAAATGATTCTATACATTACTAAAATAGTAGACATATGACACTCTAAATTTTCCAAAACTTACAGTCTTTACAGCACAAAGAGTAAACATTAAGTCAGATTTTTAAAAATGTAACATAATTTAAGAGGTCAGGGGATTTCAAGATAGAATGTAGAATGTGACAAAGCAATCTGTACTGAAAAATGTTTGAAATAGCTTCATAAAAATCGAGAGTCCAGGGTAAAAGTGCCAATCTGAATAAATTTGACAGTGAGTGGAGTCTATACTATTGAAGGAAAAAATTGTTATACATACTATATCCTTATAAATAACGTTGTCTCCCCTGGAAGTATGGATTGGAAATTCTGATATCACATACATAATGAAACAAGAAAATGAATGACAGTTGTGGGAGCCAGTTTTTCATTGTTAAACTGGAAGATTAAAGACAAAGGAGATTAGAATATGCATGTGCTAGTGGATTAGAGCTAGAGGTATCAGTAGTGTAATTTAGACTGATGATTGCATATAGGAAATGTATCTGTATATGTATACATACATATATTTTCTTCTGTGTATTTCAAGCTGAGTGAGGCTTAAAGTAATAAATTTACCATAAAATGATAAAACATCAAGCATATATATAGTGTCCAGATTTTTTTCTAGTACATTGTCCAACTAAAGAAACCAGGACTTAGGGCTGGAGAGATGGCTCAGTAGTTAAAAGCACTGAATGCTCTTGCAAAGGATCTGGGTTTGTTTCCTAGCACCCACAAGGTGGCTAACAACTGTCTGTAACTCCAGTTCCAGGGTATGTGATGCCCTCTTCTAACCTCTGTGGACATTGCATGATATGTGTGCACTTACATACATACAGGCAATATACTCATACACATAAAAAATAAAAATAATAAATATTTTTAAAAAGGAACCAGAATTCCTTAGAGATATGACCAATTCTAGAGCTGGGACAGGAAACATGAGATGAGTCTGGGGTACCTGGTAGTCCCAGAATGCCAACAAGTGCAAAGAAAAGGGGAGACCAGAAGGAGAAGCAGGAAAGGGGGGAGAATGAAGGAGAGGAGGGGAAAGAGGAGAAGGAGGAAGGGGGTTGGATGAGGGAGGAGGGAAAATAGGCAATGATAGGTTGTATGTGAAATGAATGAAAATATCAACGGAAAAGTTCTACTAATGGATAAATGGAAACTTTGGACAAAAATAATTAATGAAACAGAAATAGATTATAAGCCCAAATAGGAAATTAACACTTATGAGTCTTGTGGTGGTTTGAATGAGAATGTCCCCCATAGGTTCCAAGTATTTGGACATTTTTGTCCCCAGTTGGTGGTGCTGTTTTTGGAGGTCTTAGAAGGTGTGGCCATGCTGGAAGAAGCACATCACTAGGGGTGGGCTTAGAGAGTTTTTAAGCCTTGCTGGACTTCAAGTCATTCTCTGCTTCCTGTGCCTGCTTGAAGATGTGAGCCTCTGCTTTCTGCTCCTTCTCCAGCCACCTCCTGACTACGTGCCTCCCCAACATGATGGACTCCAATTCCCCTAGAACTTATATAAACTCTTCCTCTTGTAAATTCCCTTGGTCATGGTGTTTTATCACAGCAACAGAAAAGTGACTATTACAAGTCCATACACAATGATTAAATAAATCCATAAATGGGAGGGACAATACTAGCTTCCCTGGCAGAAGAGTTGCAAATAATGACTATAAATGCTGCATCCTCAAAAGAGGCTGAGCATAACTCCCAATCCTGAGCTACTATACTAGGCTCCTTACAAAGACAGTATAGAGGATGGAAAAAAAAGTAACTTACAGTGGAGTAACATAATAAACATGGCCTCAGTCAAGTGACTCAGATCATCACAAATGATAAGCTGTGTTGATAGAATATACCTGTGACATGATGTAATGAAATGGCACGTACCTTGGGATTTTCCTCCCAATACCTGTAGCTCTAGTCTAATTACATATTTTTTTAATCAGGCAAATTCTAATTTAGGAATATTCTGTAAAATGTTTACAAGCGCTTCTTAAAATTGTTAAGGTCATCAAAAACAAGTCTGAGAAGTGTCATAGCACCAAGGAGCCTAAATGGCAATGAAATGTAGTCATTTAAATGCTGTGCACCAAGAAAAGACAGCAGGAAGAGAACTGGCACTATCTCAGGTACATATGGGCTTTAATTGATAATAATGTACTCTATTAGTTCATGTAAACATAAGATGCCAATAATGGGAGAATCCACATGGAAAGAGAGGAAGGAGGGAAGGGCATCATGGAAACGTCCTTGCTACCCCACAATTCTCCAAATCTTAAAATTTTTAAAAAATAATAAAGTTTAATGGATTATTTTAATAATTACACATATAAGATTACTAGTTCTAAAATATAAAATATTTTAAGTTCGAAAA
Organism: Nannospalax galili; assembly: GCF_000622305.1. NCBI lineage: Eukaryota > Metazoa > Chordata > Mammalia > Rodentia > Spalacidae > Nannospalax > Nannospalax galili. Next base: position 976,664 of record NW_008333371.1, on the reverse strand, counting down.
AGAAAACATACAACTGTAAGACTAGGCAAAAGCTATGAACTTGGTATTCACAGGAGCAAAAACTTAAATGACCATAAAAATTAACCAAACAACCAACCAAAAGAAGGCATTGACCTTATCTGTTGACAAAATAAAATTAAATAGAAATTAAAATAAAAATGAAAACACGATACTGTTTTTTAAAACATCAATTGCCCTATAATTAAAAGAATAAAAGTGTCCAGTATTTATGGGAAAGTAGAATGCTGGCAAAAGCAATGTTAACTATGACATTTTCCAAAGTATGGGCAACATCTACTACAGTAGACAGCATATGCACTTTGAACTAGCATTTGTTTGTACTTTAGGGCCTCTAGACTACAGCCATAAAGCACCACAGTGAGAAGATACATTCATGATACAACATTGTAACATTGCAAAACAATATTTTTGGTGTTGAAAAATTAGAAACAACCTTTATGTCTTCAACAGGGCAAGAGTTAAATAAATACACTACAGGATGTTATAGAGATATTAGAGTATGAGATATGTTTGTGAACCTGGAGAGAGACCAGGAGATTCTTAAAAGTAAAAGACCATTTCAGAGTCATATATAGAATGTGACAGTATCTTTAAAATTCCCTGTATACACTTGCACCTCTGTGTTTATTTTTGGAATCTTACACTCCTGGCTGTTAACATCAGTAACCATAGAACAACAGGATGAATGCAGCCTTACATTTAATCTCTTGATACTCCTTACATATGTAGATTCTAAAATAAAATAAAACTTAAAAGATGCTTTTCATGTTACATTTTGCAGCAGGGGTGTTCAGAAATAATGAACTCCAGAGCTTCAGCAACAGATAAAATAATTACCATCTAACAGCATCTCTATAACACAGTCAAATAAGAAGATATTCTCTGTGGAACCACAGTAACTTACTTTCTACATCAAGAAAAAAAAAAAAAAAACAAGTTATTTATTTTCATCAGTGACCTACATGAAAGACATGAGCCCAGGAAGTCTGCACATGGTCACATGTGGGTAATATTACCAACTTCCTAGAAGTTGGGAAGAGTGCACATGGCCTATGACAACTCAGAGTACCCTGGAAATTAAAATAAGTTTCTGAGTTTATAAGTACCAAATTACATACAGGAGAACTCAAAACAGTATATTCATTTCCAGTGATATCAGCATCCATGGAAGACGTCTAAAAATACAAGTTTGGTTGGCAAGTTTAGAAGGGTATTCTTGAATACATACAAACTCAATTGGGTTAAAACTTAAAAAAAAATCAAAAAAGAATATTTAGCAGAAAAATGTAAAACGGTTTCTTCTACAAGCTATTTAAAGCTTCATTCGGCAGCATGAATGAAAGGGGGCATTGGACATTACTCCATTTGATCCTCAGCATTGGGTTAGACAATAACTGAACACTATCTAACTAAAGTACTGCTGAAGAATGTATTTTCAAAGAAGCAGGACAAGAAAGGAGAGGAGGCACTTAGAATTAAAATACCAAAAAGAATACAGAGTCTTCAATAGAGAAATACCAAATTCTAAGGTTATAGACAAAGACCTGCAGGTATCTTCATGAACTGAAAAAACAAAGAAAACAGAAGTTTTATTGCAACTGTGGTTAACCCAGATCTTGCAAATGGAAGAAAAAACATATCTTAGTTGTAATGAATGAATAGAATGGGAGTTTTATGAGCAAACACACCCTTCAAGTTATAATAAGTTCTCTAGGTATGTGAACCAAAGATAATAGTTAAAAGGATTAGGCACAAAGACATCTATGTACTGAATAAATCCATCAGTGCCTTTTAGATTATAGCTTCAGATCTACTAAGAAGACATCAAACAAGAATCAGGCCCTGGAAACAGCAAAATTATAGTTCTTTGGCAACCAGCCATGTCGCACAGGAGTGCATCTTAACTCGACAGCTCCCATGAAGGATCAGAACATGCATTAAAAGTCTTGTGTTCAACTCATTCACTGTAGCAAAAATAATAATAATAATAAAACAGAAAAGAATACACTATGACCAGACAGAGCAAAAACAGCATTAAGAGACTGGCTACATTGCTTCAAGACTCTGGTTTTTATAAGACTCCTACAAACGCTTTGGACAAAAAAAAGAGTGAAGAAGAGGCAGAAAAACAGAAGAAATGCTAAGTCAGGAACTGAAGTTCTAGTCTTGGCTCTGCCTCTGACACACTGTGGTTTCCTGGCATTTGCACGTCATTTTCTCTAACATAAAGGGGTGAGATGTCCAAATACTACATGTACCATAACTGAACTGTGCTCCGCTTTACTTTCAATGGAAATTCATTTATGCTTAAGGCTCTGAATTTGAGCCAGTTTCTCATACTTTGTGCCTAAGGAAATAAGCCATAGTAAAATATTAGACAATTATTTTCATTATGAACTATTGTATTTTAATTTTTCACCTAGAAGTGATCTACTACAGTAAATTTTAAACCAGTTTTACAGTTTCTTTTGGTCAACAATTTTGTTACACAGACTACTGATACACAAAACAAAAAAAGGGAAGCTTGATTTGTTAAAGACAAGTGGGACTGAGAGAAGGAGTAAGGTATAGGTTACTCCTTCTATAGGAGTAAGGGTTGTGTTCCACCTACATAACTTCTCTAGTGTTTTCCTAGGGGGTCCCTGAATGCTCCTGCTGAAATCAAAGGCTTCTTAGGTTTAATGTGAAAGTCAATATTCTGTGACAGCTTACAATGGAGGAGTAATATTGGCAAACATATTTGCAATCAAAAGTTAAGGAACACAACCCTATTTAAACTATTGCAAACCCTGTTTCTTTCTTTATTTTCTTTTTAGACAGCATCTCACTATGTAGCCCAGGCTGGTGGAAAACTCTCTATGCAGACCCTGCTGGCCTCAATCCCATAAAAATCCAACTGCCTCTGCCTCTTGTGGGCTGGGATTAAAGGCATGTGCTACCATGTCCTGTCTAAGCCCTGTTTCTATAGTGCAGGAACTAACATCATTTAGTCTTCAGCTGGTATGAACTAATCATGAACACAAATGCACGTGAAGGCACTGAATGGTCTACAGTACTCCATTATAAAGTAAGTGTCCCAATGGCCCAAGATTTGCTAATATGAAATCCTTGCTTAGAGCACTCTTAAAAACAAACATTAAACCAAAACTTTTTCAGAAAGTTTTCAAAAGAAAATGCAACTTGCCCTATAGAGTTCTCATAACCTCTCTTTGATTAAAACTAAGTTTAAGAAGGACAATGCAATCTCAGTTATCTTTGGAGAAGTCTGGAGGATATGAAAAGTCACTTTGCTTGGGAAGTAAAGGATGAATAATAGGCATAAACGCTAACGATGAATTTATGGAAGCCCAGCTTTAGTCTAACTAGTATCACCACTGGGAATAATCAAATAAAGAAAGTAAAAAAGCAAGAATCCTGGTTATAGTGCCCAGGGCTCTGTATGGAACCCCACCTCCCTGTGTTCCATCCTTCAGGCTGCACAGTGCACAGTTTACAATTCAAGTTATTTTTCTCACTGCCTGTGACATTCCCTTGGACTCTCCCAGCTCAGGGACAGGCTTTCAGCTGAGCTCCCCTCTCTACCTGACTAGCTCTGCCAAAAGAGGAGCACAATGGCCTTCAGTCTTCTTTTTTTTAAAGACAATTTCTCATGTTGCCCAGGCTGACCTTGAACTTCTGATCCTCTTGCTTCTAAGTGCTGGGAATACAAGCCTATATCACCATATCCAGTTTATGCAGTGGTGGGGATGAACCCCAAGGCTTTGTGCATGCTAGACAAGCACTAGCAGCTGAGGTATATCCCAAGCCCTAGTCTTCAGGCTGTTTCCTGAAATTTCATTAAACAAGAAAAACTAAGCACAAACTATAGGATAGGAGTCTCAAAGTCAAACATCTAGAGGAGTGTGGTCGCAAGACATTGTATGTTTTTTTGGGGGTCTCCCAAACTAAAAATCATTTCCTTTCCCTCTGAAATTCCCTACACGTACACCTACCTTTTCCTATGAAGAGATATTTAAAACTTATCCACCTGATCTTTTCTTTTGAGGCTCATACTTGTGCATTGCTGCTATGTGTCTGTACAATAATACATTTGGATATTTTATCGGCCTTGTTCAAAAAAATTCACCCATGGCACTGTATTATGTCACAAGACAGGTATAATGATTTTGACATAGCATAGGTCATTTTAAAGAGTGTCTTCTTATATCACACTGATTTTTACCAAAGGTAATCAAGAAATTATCATAATTAATACTTTTTAGAAACAGCTTAATAATATTTGAAATTATATGCATTTTTCTGCTTGTCAAAGCCCTTTTCCCCTTTCTAAATGATGTCAGGTTTTCATCTGAGTCACTGTCACCAAAGTCACACTGTTCTTGGAACATATAATGGAGAGAAGTACTCTGATGTCATTTTCAGCATAATTGTTTCCAAATGGATCCTGAAAGGGTACCCAGCTCTTTAACACAGTCTTGTGCCAGTGATGGTCACTTCAGAGTCAGAGCCTTCATATTACTGAACAATTTCTTCCCCATAAAAGCAGTGATTCACAACAGTTTCTGACAGGATCATGTGCTCACGTTACCATGCTTTATCTCATTTAGTGTAGCTGTAGCCAAGGACTAAGGAATCAGGACACCCTGGCTTCTTACAACAGATTTCCAGGGAACACCACATACCCCTGTTCATGATTGCCTCTCTAGCCCACCTTGTGCATGGAACAAATCCAGTCAAGCATAACATTCTCTGAATGTTTACCCGCTTTAGGAAAGGTCTGGGAGCCTGTATATGTATGTTAGAAGTACAAATATGCTAGCTAAAAAGCTTCATTAGCAAAATCTTTTAAACAGTTCAATGACCTAAAGCTTTAAAACAAGTTAGAATAATTTAGCATTACTATCAAATGTCAAATTACAGATTAAGGAAAGCATAACAGTTATGTAAAATTTGCAATTATCTCCAAGATAATTTTCCCTTAATTTATTTAAAATTTGTAGGGAGGCTGAGGGTATAACTCAGTAATAGGCAGAACACTTGCCCAACATGTATGTGATCCTGGAGTCCTTGAATTTGATCTCCATTACTGTAAAAAAGGTACAGAAAGTAGGCAGTGATGATCATTAGATGCATCATTGTAAATTACGATTTCCTGTGAAATTGTAAAATTCAGTAATTGCTGATTTGAAGAAATATACTCAGAAATAACCTTTATTTGTTACCTTCAAAATAAAGTGTAGATGTATATTAAAATGAGCTAGTGTCAGTTTGTTCCAGCCACACTTTCTACTTGTGCTGCTGAACTACAGCTTGTGCTGGAAAAGGGGAGAGGAAATGACAGCTTATTTCCTTCTGCCCTTGAGTTTTCCTTACATGAGCATATGCTGTAGGGTCTTTCTATGAAATAGAAAACAGCAGGAGGAAAACCTTTCCTCTCTTTCCCTCCCTCTCTCCCCCCTTCCTCTTTCTATCTCTCCCTCCCTTTTTCTTCTTCTTTCTTTCTCTGTACCCTCCTCTCATTTTGTTCTAAACTCTCTTAATTTTTTTTCCCCTAATAGTTTTGGAAAGCATGCTCCTTCCAGGTATTTAAAAGCTTTTTTGGCATGTAATGCTGCCAGTCTTAACACTGGAAATTGGTATAATTTACAATGGTACATTAAATATAAATATGATTTTTACATCACTTGCATCAAGTCGATTTGCAATGAACCTGTGTTGGCAATGATGGATATGTGTTATTATTTCATGGATAGTCCATACTGATGAACTATACAGAAGTTCTAGTGAGTTCCTATAAATTAATTGTTGTGGTGTCTTGGTTAAATTTAAGTCCATGATGAATTTCGATGCCTTTAAATTAGGCAGTTTCTCATTTGGGAAAGACACTGAGTAATTAAAAGAAATGAGTTTAAGCACTTTTTGGAATTTCACATTCACTTCTGTCATATCTGACTTCTTATCCTCCAGATTATTAGTGGCCTCCTGGTCCCTTTTGTGACTAGAATACTGTAGGGTATATGAGCATGAAGCAGCTTATTTCAAATGGGATGCCCTGAGGAGTGCAGAGGATCATGACAAAATCTAAGCTTTTCTGGTCCAGCTCCTTCTGTGAACTGGGTATTGCTTTGGTTCAGATGCACTGTATTTGATTTTAGTCTTGACTAGTGTTTCTTTGGCCCCAACTATTGGACAGTTGTTTTGCTCAGACCATTCACTTTCCCTGAATCTAACTTTTCTCTTTGTTTGCTTAGTTCTCCACAGACTTTGGCTTCTGATTTATTTACTTTTTATTGTTGTTCTAGGTTCTGTGTCTTTACCACATTCATCCCCCCCCACACACAATTTAACTTTCTTTTAAAAAATAAATGGAATGAAGCGACCCTCTCCTTAACTTTCCCAAGTTCACCTGAGATTTTGCATGAGAGATGAAAACCTAACTGAAAAAAGCTGGAATGGTTGTTTTTATATCTCCTGAGACTGACACATACATAGTAACCTGGATCCACAGGGGAGAAAGTTATTCATTATATCCATTGATGCCTTTGGGCATTAGACCATAATTCTCCTGCAAAATTCCAGCTTAGAAGGCTAATAAAATTTACTAATTTGTAAGCTAATTCAAAAATGTAAGTTTTTTAAAAAAAATTAGGATGCAAGTAACCCAGATTGATGAATAATGCTAGTCCCAGAAGCCATAGGTTATTAAGCAAAAACCCAGTCCCAGGGGCTAGAGAGATGGCTCAATAGTTAAGAGCTCTTGCTGCTCTTGAAGAAGACCAGAGTTCAGTTCCCAGCACTGAGGTGTACTGCTTACAACCTCCTGTAACACCAGCTCCATGGGATCTCATATCCTTTTATGGTCTCTGTAGGCACTGTATGCCTGTACACACATATACACACACACACACACACACACACACACACACACACACACACACAATAATAATAACAATAAATCTTTTTTAAAAAAAGAAGTCCCAAGCATGAGATACCTTACTATGAGTTGTTGGTCAGGAAGACGCCGGAGGTCCCCAAAACAATATAGACTATTATTATTGCTCTTGGCTGTCCATCAAAACTAAATGGTAATAGCCTATTGCTGAAGACATCACATCTGTTCATTGCAGGACATAGAGAAATTAAGCTGGAACAGACCTGAATGCTTCCTGCTGGCTAGCTATTGTGCTGTTATGCAGGTCACCAGAGGAGAAAGGTCAACAGTGGTCCTACTCAGTGATGAACCTTGAATACTACAATACTACCTTTATGAGCATGAAGAGTCAACTGGTACAACAGTAGCATGACTATTAAGGAGGTTAAACAAGAAGTTCTAATTGGGTTTAAAGCCCATTCCACAGGAAAGAATAAAAAGTCTATGGCTGGGGAGGTAACAGGCCCTAGGGGGTAACCTACCATTACTATTACTAAATGGACATGTTATCAAACTACCTTCTAAATATTTATGCTTATACCCATAGATAAGTGCTACTATCAGCCTTGGTTAGAGTTCTGGTTTTTTGTTTGTTTGTTTGTTTGTTTTTCCAGTGGAAAGCAGTTAATACAGTGCCCTAGTTAGTTTGTTGTCAGCTTGACTCACCTGGGTAGAGTGACTCTCAACTATGAAATTTCCTCCGTTAGATTGACCAGTAGGCATACCTATGGGGCGTTTTCCTGATTGCTAATTGATGTAGGAGGGCCCAACCCACTGTGGTCAGTGTCATCTCTGGGCAGGTGGGCCTGGGCTGTTAAAGAAAGGTAGCTGAGCAAGCCAGAGGAAGCAACCAGTAAGTAGTGCTCCTCCACAGTTTCTTCTTTAGTTTCTTCCTTGTGTTCTTGCCTAGGTTTCTCTCAGTGATGTACTGTAATCTGTAGGCCAAATTAATCCATTCCTCCACAGGTCCATTTTGGTTAGTGTTTTACAGCAACAGAAACCAAACTAAAACATGCAGAGACTCCTAACTGTTGAAAGTGCTGAGAACAGTTGATGTTTGAGTGCTTAGTCCTAAGTGGAACATCTATATCGCCCTCTCTCAAGGTTCACGGAAAATAATAGAAGAGGGGGCAGAAAGAATGTTAAAGCCAAAGGGTAGGAAGGCATGCTGTGGAAAGCCTGTCTTCAGGACATGACATGGCTATAGCACTCATGAACTCACAGAAGCTGTGGTGACCTGCACCAAGTCAAGTCTATCAACATTCCTGTGTGGATAGGACTGGGAGGGGATTATGAGGTCCCACCCTAGCTGAGAAGCTATTGGCAGTTAATGGCTGTTGGGAGGAGAGGAGTCATTTTTCTTCAGTGGTATAGCCTCTGGTAAGCTGCCCATGCTCCAGTAAATAAACCCAAGCCCGTGCTCATGCAAGCAATAGTAATTAAACCCAACAGGTCATTAAAAAATAAGACATGAGCTGGGCATGGTGGCGCACTCTTGTAGTCCCAGCACTTGGGAGGCAGAGGCAGGCGGATCTCTGTGAGTTCAAGGCCAGCCTGGTCTACATAGTGAGTTCCAGGACAGCTGGGGCTACAGGGAGACCCTGCTTCAAAAAGACAGAAAAAAAAAAAAAAAAAAAAAAAAAAAAAAAAAAAAAAACATGAAAGTAAAAGGCAGACTTACTAGGAAGAAGGGGTCTAGAGGAGTAGGAAGGGGTTAAGAGAGGGCAATGGGGGATGTGAATGTGACCAAAATACATTATATACATGTGTAAAATTGTCTAATAAATAAAAAATACAATAGATTTTTTAAAAATCTGACTTTCTAATTTATTAAGATTATGAACTTAGCCTCTTAATTCACATTGCTCTGAGGGGAGGGATAAAAGAGAGGAATTAAAAATTCCTAAAACTCATAGTACCTAGACATGAACCAATGATATTTGTACTTGTTCTGAGGAAATGAAGAATCTTAAGATGCCATGGTTTTTCGTATTCATGAACATCTTTATGAATTTTATGATATTTTTATAGATTACCATCATTTCAGGAACTATTTAAATGTACACAAAAACATTTACAGTACAAAATAATTCAATACATAAATGCAAAAAGAAAGAGGAAACATAAGCTTAAAGAACAGATGTCAAAAAAGATGAGCCTCATGTGTGTGATCCCTAAAATAAAATAGAACAGCTATTAGTGAATCTGAGAATCTAATACTGTAATGGACTTTATGCTGAGTTTGCAGAAGATTCCCAAAGGAACATTTGCTGCCTGCAACAGAAATCTGTAATAATCCCTCCATCAAATAAGCCCACTAGCCTCTATACTGATACTTCTGGAACACAGTCTTGGAGAAATGAGAAATGGAATTCATTTTGAGTGGACAGAGAACATCTCAGAGAACCTCTCCAGATAAGCAAAAATTATACCAGAGGTCATACTACAAAAATTTTTGTAGAATTAAAGTTTTAGCACTTCCCTATGTGTGATAAATCTTTTATATCTTAGTAAATATGTCAAAACTTAAAGTCAAAGGGTGAGCATATTAAGAAGATTGTGTTCACACCACTACAAATTTGGGAGGTGGGAAAGGGAATCCTCCAGAAGCAACACTGAAATACTTTGCCCCTGGGTCCTCCTGGCAAAGGCAAGCACAGACTAAAAAAGATGTAGAGACATCTCATAGAAAGGGAACAATATTTGGCTTTCGTTGAGTGGTAACAGCACTTTAAGCTGAGTATCTCATTTAAAGTTCTCATAGACCTTATGGGGGGGTGTACTACAATTATTCCCTTTTTGCAAATAAAAAACACACTCCCAAAGTTTGAAATCTTTTGCTTGTACTATCACAGGACCCACTTGGCTGAAAAAGTAGGTAATCTAAAAGCCCACTTGTGGTGCCGACATGACATGAAGAACCCATTTGTATATCTGGTCCAGAGTCTCACCACCTTGATGAGCCTCAAACTTTGAAAGCCAACCTTTAGATGGTTGCTCCATCGCTGAGAAAAATCACTGATGCCACTTAAAAATAAAGTTACAATTATTCATAGCCACCATGAAATGACATTCATAGAGTTCTTATCAGTGGGTTAATAACCCAAAGTTTCACTCTTTAAATATAAAAGTACTTCAGACACCATTTGAAATGTTAAGTTAAAATCTATCATCAGCTTCAGAGACTATATCCTGTGATTACTTTGCTCAAGGTCCCAGAATGCTTGTCTCTAAATAGCAGGCTCAGAATAATTTGCACAGGCTCAAAACCTGATTTGGTGAAATATGGGCCCTTGTGATACACATAAACTGCCCCCTTGAATATAGATAATTTTGTACTCACCAAGTAGTAACACTTTGTTCTAAGAAAAAGGATCATATTTAAAATTTTAATCAAAGGAGAAAGGATAACTATGTAAGAGTAGTCAATAAAGTCAATTGATGCTCCATTCAAACATCAAAGAACAGGGTAAACAAGGCAAAGGGCATAAAATAATATTGATATTACTGCTACCTTCAAAACCCCTTATGAAATTAACAGCTGCTGTATCCTTCAGTTTCATAAAAATTTTATTTTGTTTTCTTACCTCTTAGTGGCTTACCTCACATTTACGTGAGATCAATGTTTAAAGTGCTGTCGCTATTATGAAATACAAGTATGAACTACCATCACCTTACTCAGTAAGCAGATAACTTCCTGTGAACATACCAGATGCTCCCTACTGCATACGGATACAGAGAGGAATATGGAACAAAAATTCCTGCTTCTGAGAGGCTTAAACATTTAGATGAAATGTCCATGCAATATAATAAACTACAGCAAAATTTCAGTCAACCATACAGTTAAGTGTATGTTTCAAAATATTTAAAATCAGTATTTAAAAGAAAAAACTTTAAATGTTCAAAGACTTGGAATTTATCATTTAGAAGAAAACAGAAGACTAGGTGCACTTAACTACCTTAATAAGAATTCTGGGTATATTAACAAGTACTTGACAACAAAATTTGTGGAATGGAAGATAATTGGTCTGAGAAAACATAAAGAGAACTTTAAGTGATCAGGATTTTAGTGAGAAAACAATCCTTTCCCAGATAAAAATTCTGAAAAAAATCAATCAATTGAAAAATATTAAGTTATTCATAGAACCAACTGTAAAAATTGTTTGTGGAATGAAAAGCAGCAGCATGAAATTTCAGGCCTTGAAACACTGAGAGGGGGGTGAGAGCTGATTTTCCAATCATGTTGAACTTGAATTTGGAAAGCAATAGCCTTAAAATCCATGTCAGTAAAATAAAAGTGGTATATGCTTTATTGTTGAGTTCTTCATCGTTATTTTAATCCTTCCTAATCAACAAGACCATAGAAAGGAAGTGTCTTTTAAAACAATTTTTGATTTCTTTATTTTTATGTATATGAATGTTTTGCCTGCATATATGTAAGTGCACCTGTGTTGTACAATGCCGTCGGAGGCCAGAAGAGGGTTGGATCCCCTGGAACTGGAGTTATGAATGGTTATTAGCCACCATGCAGGTACTGGAATTCAAACCCATGTCCTCTGAAGAGCAGCCAGTTCTCTTAACTGCCGAATCATCTCTCCAGCCTGGAAGGAAATTTCTTATTAGATTAAATACTGTTTTCACTAGCTCCATTACATGGTTAGGAAAAACAAAGAACCGGCCTAAGTGTCAGAATAAATAATGGTGAACAGCAGTTACTTTGCCTTTAGGTTTCCAGGCTTCTAGACTTCACAGAGAATGTCACAAACATCATAAAATAATTAGATATGAGTGTTTCTCATAAGATTACTCAACTTCAGGGAACCATTATTAAAAGCCTACCATGTATACTTAATCTCTAATGGCATAATTTTAAGAACAGAACATACCAAAGATAATATTTAGAAAAAGTAGAAAAAAGGAGATATCATTGATTGCATCTGTAAAAGTTAAAACACTAGATTACAATAAAAAATTATGCTTCATTGGTTCTATTGGTTCACAGTAAGCATGTGTAGAATACGTACTGAGTACTGAGCACAGTGATAGACTCTGGAAATAGCAAAATGTGTGCGAATGGGGAGTGCTACATAGAACTTATAACTGCTCCATTGACTACAAAAGTATATTATCTAATAAATAGTAAAAATGACCACAGTGCTTAAACTGAGTAGTTACTTTATTTGGCAAAAGTACTTAGGAAAGCAGACATAAAATAAAACAAAAATGTTACCTTGATACTGCCATCTGAATACCTATTAAAACCCATCTCACAAATTCCACTTCCATAAACACGTAAGCTTGACTAAAACAAGCAGCAAAACACAAATACAGTGAACATTTTTGGAGTTTTGGGGTAGTTATTTCTTCAGAAATGTGTGCACATGAAATGTGAATCATTGATTGAACTCATGAAGGGGGCTCCTTACTTGTTTACAGCATGGATGGGGGAGAAACTCATGAAGTCCCAGCCCTAGCTAAGGAGCTATTGGCAATTGATGGCTGCTGGGAGAGGGATAATTGGTTTTCTTCAAGGGTGTGAGCCCTGGTAAGTTGACCATTCTCCAGTGGATGGTCTCACACTCAGTTGTACATGGGGAGCAGAAATTGGACTTAATGGTTTTATTTTGTTTTGTTTTGTTTTAAATGAGGACACGGTTGGGTAAGGAAGCGGGGGGGGGGGTGGATCTGGAAGGACTTGGGGATCAGGGGTGACTATGATCAAAACACATTGAATGAAATTCTCAAAGGATTAATAAAAAAGAAGGAGGACAAAGAGGAAAAGGAGGAGGAGGAGGAGGAGGAAAAGGGGGAGAAGGAGGAGGAAGAGGAGGAGGAGGAGGAGGAGGAGGAGGAGGAGGAGGAGAAGGAGGAAGGGGGAGGATAGGGGACCAATAAGGAAGAGAAGGGAAAAGGAGAAAAGTTTCAGAATGAACTTGGACTATACTCTTGGGGGCTGGGAATTTACAGCCTAAAGAAGAAATTCTTAGTTCCAGAGTTGAAGTATGATAGAAAAATGAAAGTATCTCAACCCTTCAGAATTCCTAATACTCAGAAAGAAAAAGCTCTTTCCACATTAAAAAGAAGCTTAACTTAAGCAATATTCTCTCAAGTTTACACTAAAAGCTTCCTTCTATCTCTGACAAGAACTTGTTAGAATTTGTTTGAAGTTTTAAAAAAGAATTTTCTCATGGCATATTTTTTCCTTTCTTATTTTTCTCCTTACAAAATTGAGACTGATCAATGAATTTTGATAAAAGGCCTCATATTCAGCAGCATCCTATAATCAGAGGCCTCATTAATCACTGAAATAGCATAAGTAGTCAGAAATTATTATTAATCCCATTTGAAGCCCTGCCAACCTAAAAGACACAATTTTGTAGCAGAAAAAAAGGAAATTACAATGCTTAATTGCAGAAGCAAAGAGAGAGAAAGAAATATTCTGATTGAAAGAACAAACTAAATTTGGATTAAAACTATATTTATCTTTCCTTCACAATGTCATCTCACTTGGTTTAGGTGGTGGGGGAGGCTGTGGAGAAGAAAGGGAATGTCCCTGGGACACTGCATTTGATAGCCCACATCTCACTGTCCAGACAAGCACACAAACATTTTCCTATCCTGGAAATCTTTGCTTCTAAGAGAACCAATGGGAGATCGAGTCTGCTTATACTTCAATTGAACTTGCAAATGAAACTTGCAGACTAGGATGATCAATTGTATTTCTTACTTTGATTCAACTTCAGAGCTTCATCTTCCAAAGTATCTGTGGAAGCTTGCTGAAACTAATCTGAGTGTTTCTTGAAGCATGTCCTGTCCTGATCAGTTTACTTCTCCCCACCAGCATCAAAATGAATACAAGCGCCAACATTGGGTGGGGTTAGTCCTTATGATTACCACAAACAATTTAATCAGCATGAAACCACAAAAAGGTTAGATCCTGATAGTTCTATCCTCTAATCATAGCAGCTAGGGACATTAACAAAAGTAAAATTTATTATGTGCCTGTTGTATTCCACTCACTGTGCTAGATTACAAGAATAAAAGTCAAAGAAAACATAACTGTTCCTTCAAGGGCCAAACCATATGCTGAACAAATTAATGTGCTGAACATTTTTCTATATGCTAGGAATATAGCAGTGATGCCCTGTGTCCTTTTGCAGGTTATGTTGTAGTAGACATAAGTGAGAAATCTTTTAAAAATCATTAAGGATAGTGCAGTGGTAAAGTATTTGCCTAGCACATTCAAGACCCTGGGTTCCATTCCAGCCACAAAAAGGTGATATGAAAATTACATATTTTAGATGATGATAAATATCTACAGAGTAAGTTTTAAAATGAGCTAGGGAGTGGGTAGGAAATGCCTGTTATAGGAATGTCTTGACATTTTAAGTAGGGTAAGCAGGGAAGGTCTCACCAAGTAGGAGATACTAAGCAAGGGTAAGGCCCAGTACGGTGACTCAGACCTGTAACACCAGCACTCAGGAGGCTATTGCAAAAGGATAGCAGGTTTGAGGCCATCCTTGGATGTACAGCAAGACACTGACCTAAATAATAAATAAAACAATGAATAAATAATAAACACAGGTGAACATCAGCTGTGATACAAGGTAAAAATGAGGGAATGATCAAGGGCTGCTTGCTGTCTTTCATAGCAATCGGGGCAGAGTGAAGAGCCTGGGGAAAATGTGACAGGATATGGAAGGCAGTTTTTGGAAGTCCAGGAAGGAAATCAATGCAGTGAGGAAGGAGAAAATAATGGGAAGTGAGGTCACAAAGGCAATAGTGGGCAGGTCATGGGAAGCATTCTGAGCATTGTGAAAATATGGGCATTTACTCAGCTAACTGTGAGCCACAAGAGGTTTTAAGTAAAGGAATAGTTTGTTTTTCCTTTTGAATGTTTTAGTGGGTAGGTATGTGTGTCTCATTTGATTAGTGAGGTGGCTATTATAATATTCCAGGCAATAGATATTGCGAAGGGACTGGGATAGTTGCCAGAGAAGTAATGAGACAAAGGTCAAAGCTTGCACAAATAAGTCAGAGCACTGACTGTATGCATCAGAAAACCACTCCACTAAAAAAAAGAAAAGAAAAATACTGGAAAACTGGACTTGGAAATAGGATAGAAACAAGGTCAGGAACTATCTGCATCTCAGGGCATTATCCATGGAATACCTGAGTTCCAGCTGTTGCCTTTGACTTTTGAACCACTCTGCTCAATATTCAGTTAGCCAAGATACCCATCTTTCCAAGCTCCAGGCACCTGCTCTTTTCTTGGCTCATACCTAGCAGTGTAAGTGATAACTCATGGCTTTCCTAACAGGACTGCAAAGGGTTGACTTAGCATGCCAGGATCCTGGATGGAACTTGATTGGGAAGAGACTGTATCTTCAAATATTTTGAATCTGACATTTCAGATCTTTATGTGAAATCTTTGAATTCTAAACACTGCTAACTGAAGTTTACAATTGCTTTCAGTTTTGTTTCTGTTTTAATTAATCACTATAATGCAAACATTTTTTTAAATTGGGGGCTAGAGAGATGGTTCAGCAATTAAGAGCACTGGCTGCTGTTCCAGAGAACCCAGATTCTAACTCCAGCACCCACATGGTGGCTAATAACCGTCTACAACTTCATGCCTCTGAGGGCATTGCACAACACAGGTGTATTTACATACATGCAGGTAAAACACTCATACATATAAAATAGAAATAAATATATATTTTTTAATTTGGACAACATATAGTTCAAATAAAACACTTGAGTGCCACCTTTGATTTCCATTTCAAATGCCTTCAGGGTGTGACCAGACATCCATACAGATGATCTTGTTCTCTTTTTCTTAGCAACCCTTTCTTTCCTTTGTGTTCAAAAGAATGTGATGCTTCTCAGAGAATTCCCTTTGTACGCCAAATGCAAGCAAAATAATGTTTTTAGGATTATTTCAAGATGACATTTTCCAGGGAAGATATGGAAGGGTCCTGGCTTGCTGCTGCCTATATATGTTCAGAACTACAAGGAGAGTGTTGTGAAACTGGTTATGGTGAGCCTGCCATGTCAACAGACAGATGAGAAGGGTTACATGAACTCATATAAATCAAACACTTAAGCAATGAAGTAACTGACCAAAGGAAAACTATTATGCTGAAACAAGTCTGGGTTGGGAGAAGCCATGATTAGAGGAGAGGCCCTTTGTAGGTGCTCAGCCTCCAGCCCACCATTCTACTTCTCCTAAGTGAAGGGGCTGACTTCTTTAAGTCACTGAAGCACCATGAACACCAGAGCTCATATGAAGCACAATGGACAAAATTTATGTATGTGTGAATTTCCAAAAACAACTGATAAGAAATTCTTATGGAATATGCTCAGAAAATTACTTAGTCGGTAGATATTTATGTAAATATTTTTAAAGGAAGCCCAATCCAGACAACTGGATTTCCCCTCCAAAATAGTAGAAGCTTTATCCACAAACGTTACGTGGAAGAAATACGTTTTTCTAGCCCATGGTTAAGGATCTGTAGTATCATTTCCTTTCTACAATACAAATCCACTTACTTCAGGTGAATGGCAAACCACAATCATGAGAGGAACAACTGGACTCTCCCCAAGGAACTGATTTTCATTCTCAAAAAACTTTTACAGACATTAGCCAACTAATTGATCAGTGAAGTTAATCTTTTAAAAATGTGAATATTGTAGGAGAAGATATTTTAAATGCTTTCTCTACAAAGAGACTCAGTGTCTGAGTCTGAATTAGAACTTGGACCTTCTTAACAGCAGTTCAGGGATTCAGCTCATGTAAACATTCAAAAGGTCAGCTGTTCATCAAATACTTTTCCAACTACAGCAAATGTATCCTTATTAAGTTTCTTTTGCAAAAGTTCCAAGGTGCTGAACACTCCTCCATTGCCACCAATAATTAACAATCCAAAACAACCTAAATACAGAGAATTTTTTGTTGGCATTTAGAAACTTCAGACTATCTTAGGATCAGAATATGTGGGAGCGCTCATGGGCAAAAGGCAGCCTCAGAAAAAGAGGCATCAAGCTCAGAATTTTTCCCAAGGTTTTTCCTTTCCTGTTCAAACATGTTTGCAGGAATGAGAAAAGAGCTTTTCCTCTTCAAAGGACTTTGCACTTCTGGCAAATGGGCCAAAAAAGGAAAACCTAAGCAAAACAGTAATCGCTAGCCTAATATTGAAAAGAATTTAAAGAGTGGAATCATACATAGGCACTATAGTCATTCATTCTGGTGAGTTAACTTTGGAACATACATTTATCTACTCAAAGTGTAATGAATTCAAAACTTACCTGAGCTCTTCATCTACTTTGAAATTTTTCCCCCCTTCATATTCTTTCTGTACATCCTACATGAAAAATCACAAGCCTAGCTCAAACAATGGTGTTTATTGTAGGACTTGAGAAGTGAAAAGCTATGAGATTTGAAAGAGTTCCATGTGTCTCACACCTACACACTCTTTAATACTAGTCTCTACATGACATGGCCATGTTTAACATGACAGGGTTGCATGATGAACTATGTGGAAGGTAAATCAGAAAATGGAACTCTAGTGGGACCTAAGTCTCTATGTCAGAGGCAAGATTCACTTCACAAGATTCTTAAATGTGAAGAAAAAATATTAAACCTGGCTAGAAAAAAAAAATCTTGTGACACTGGGCTAGGAAAAAATTTCTTAAGGAAAACACAAAACACACATAAAATGGATAAATTAAAGTTTAAAATATAGTATTTTCACTCTCCAAAAGACATAATTAAGATGACAAAAACGCAAGCCACAGATTTAGAAATATTTGCGAAATATATATTTGACAAAAGGTATATAAAATTCAACAAGAAGACACAGACCAATTTTTTAAATGAGCAAAGTTTTCAATGGTCAATTATGGAAGATATGCAAATGACAATGGGCCTAGGAAAGATGTTCAGCATCACCAGTCAAGTAAATGCAAAGTAAGATTGTACAATAAACTCTTGTACCAAAAAGTTCTTATCCAACACAGTGCATATACAATGACCACATATAATGAAAAAAATTTTAAGAAAATTAAAACCACAAAAAGCTATCACCAGGCATCAAATAGAATAATTAAAGTTAAACAGGCTTATAACATCAAGCGTTGTTGAGAATAGAAACAACCAGAACCAGTACATTGTTGGAAGAATGGAACACTGGACAGTTGCATTGAAAGCACTGTGAGCTATAATCCAGGCAGATACATACACCTGATTTTTGACAATGATGCCAAAAATACTCATTTGAGGAAAAACAGCCTCTTCAACCAAGGAGCTGGCAAAACTTGAAATACACATGTTGGACAATGAAACTAGATTCCTACCCCTTACTCTGCACAAAAGTCAACTCCAAATGAGTCAAAGACCTCAATGTGTGGCCTGAAACTATTAGAAGGAAAAATAGAGAAATTCCTTCAAGATACACGCATCAACAAAGACCTTAATAGGGCTCTAGTCATTCAGGAAATAAGACCAATTGACAAATGGGACCTCTTGAAATTAAAAGCTCCTAGACAGGAAAAGGAACAGTTGACCAAGTAAATAAACAGTCTACATAATGGGTGAAAAGCTTTACTAGCTATACATCTGACAGAGGATTAATATCTAGAATACACAAAGAACCCAAAAAACTAAAAAAGAAATCAATCAATAATTTGGATAATGAAATGAGCAGACAGTTCTCAAAAGATGAAGCACAGGGACTGGAGAGATGGGTCCACAGTTAAAAGCGCTGGCTTGCTCTTGCAGAGGATCTGGGTTTGATTCCCAGCACTCACATGGCAGCCAACAACCATCCTTAACTCCAGTTCCAGGGAATCTGAAACCCTCTTCTGACCTCTTCAGCCATTGC
Source organism: Nannospalax galili (assembly GCF_000622305.1). Classification (NCBI taxonomy): domain Eukaryota; kingdom Metazoa; phylum Chordata; class Mammalia; order Rodentia; family Spalacidae; genus Nannospalax; species Nannospalax galili. Next base: position 957,830 of record NW_008333371.1, on the reverse strand, counting down.
ACAACACAACACAGGTGCACTTACATACACACAGGCAATACATTCATGCACATAAGAGTTAAAAAAAAAAATACAATATTTTGGGGGCTGGAGAGATGGCTTAGCAGTTAAGAGCACTGACTGCTCTTGCAGAGCACCTGGGTTTGAATCCCAGGACTCACATGGTGGCTACGAACCTTCCTTAACTCCAGTTCCAGGGAAATCCGAAGCTCTCTTCCAACCTCCACGGCATTGCACAACATGGGTGCACTCACATACATGCAGGCAATATGCTCATACACATAAAATAAAAATAATAATAATAATAAAATATTTTTTAAAAAATACAATATTTTTTTAAAAGATTAAGTTACAAATTTCCAATGAATACATGAAAAAGGATTGAATTTCACTAGCCATCAGAGAAATGCAAATCAAAATTACACTGAGATTCCATTTTACCATAACCAGAATGACAGTCATTAAGAAAACAAACAACTGTGCCAGGTGTGGTGGTGTACACCTTTAATCCCAGCACTCAGGAGGCAGAGGCAGGCTGATCTCTATGAATTCAAGGCCAGCCTGGTCTACATAGTGAGTTCCAGGACAGCTGGGGCTACAGGGAAACCCCGTCTCAAAAAAAACAAAAAAAACAACAACAAAAAGAAACCAAACAACTGTCAATGATGTGTACAAAAGGAAACCCTCATACACTGCTGGTGAGAATGTAAACTAGTCTAGCCACCATGGAAATCAGTATAGAGGCTTCTCAAAAAACTAAGATCTTTCATATGACTCAGCTGTATTTCTCCCAGATATTTATCAGGAGGACTCCAAGTTAACGTGTCACAAAGACACTTGCACATCAGTGTTTGTTGCTACACCATTCACAATGCTAAATTATAGAACCAGTCTATCTGTCCAACATCAGAGGAATGGATAGGGTAAATGTGCTATATATACACAATGAAATTTCTTTCAATCATTATGAAAAATAAAGTCACGTTATTTATAAGAAAATGGATGAACTGGAAATCATCATATTAAGTAAAATAAGCCAATCTCAGAAAAACAAGTATTGTATGTTTGCCTCTCATTTGTAGTCCTAGATTTTATACAGATACATAAAATCATGTTATGTAATTATGACATGAAAATAGAAGTATAACATGCTCAACATACAATATATATAAGTACAAAAACTTTAAAAATTAATTCATTTAACTGAAACAAAAAGAAAATCAGCATGTGGTATCTTATAAAGTTAAACACAGATTGATCCAGCAAGACCACTTCTAGGTATTTACCAAGAAAAATGAAAACACATTTCAATGAAAGAATACAATGACTATTCATAATAAGAAACAACTCAAATACCCATCAGCTGCTAAGTTCTCAAACTTATCAGTAAGACATAAAATAGTACAAATAAAAGCATCAATACAGATAAATCCAAAAAGGTTTGTACTAAACTAAATATTCTAGGCCCCACCCACCCCCCAAACTACAATAGTCTGTTATTTGCTGACACTGCAAAAAGCAAACCTCCGATGACAGAAAGCCAATCGACTGCTGCCCAGAACCAGGAACCAAGGGGAAAAACAAAATACAAAGGAGCAGAGTGCTTTCTAGGAAGGCATAATTTATCTACTTGTGATTGTCATGAAGTATCAAAATTATTCAAACTGTATATTAGTAAAATTTACTATATGTACGTTATACTCAATAAAGCTCAAAAAGGAAAGATCTGTGTTAAGAAGTCTTCATTTGCTCCTGTTTTTTTTTTTAATTTTACTATTTGAAAGAATCTGAGTGCCCATTTTTGCCAATTTCATAACAGATTTCAAATTTCCTTTCAAAAGGAACCCACTGAGCATTTTACAATTGATTTGTTCTATTATCTATTACTTCAAGTTAATAACACATATCAGAAACCTGAACAATGTTTTGACTTGATCCTTTATCATCTCCAGGACACAATTTTTGGGAGAGGGCAAGGTCTCATCTGAAGTCAATATTCTCATTGTGTCATAAAATTCACCAATATTCACCGAGTCATCTGTTGTCTTGATCCTAAGAACTAGAATGCAAGGTTTAAATTCAAGTCCATCACTTACTAGTGTGACCATGAACATTCTTGTTCTACTTTCATTTCTGTTGGCTGTGGTAAAATATCCTGACACAAAGCAACTTAGGGGAGAAGAGGTATATTCAGTTTACAGTTCCAAGTAATAGTCCATTGTTGAGGGGAAGTCAAAGCAGGAACTCCCAAAGCTAGTCACATCACACCCAGTTAAGAACAGAGGGAGATAAACACATGCAGGCCTCCTTGCTGACTTGCTTGCTTGCTGCCACCTAAGCTTCCTCTTTATACTATTCAGGACCCTCTGCCTAGGGAATGGTGCTGCCAAGAAAGGGTCTTCCTACATAAACAACCAAGATGATCCCCAGCAGGCATGTCCACAGGCCAACGTGACCTACATAATTCCTCACTAAGACTTTCTTTCTAGGTGACTCTAGGTTGTGTCAAGCTGACACTTAAAACTAACCAACGCAGTACTTAACTCCCACTTTCCCCATGTATATAATGGAGATAATAGCTGTGCCTACCTCATAGGGTGTTCTGAGGGTTCAATGAACTGATATATTAGAAACACTTCTAAGAAGGATGCCTAACACATAACTGCCTCTCCTTGACTAGGCTGTGTGAGGTGCTAAAACTACAAAGAAGAATAAAACAGGGCTTGATTTTGTTTGTTTTGATGAACTCACAGTTCAATAGAGAGACTAAGAACAAACTAATAATAACATGTCTAAAGTGATACAAAGAGAAAAATGTTTGCATACTATGAGAGCACAGATGGTGAGCAATACAGAGGGGCAGGGGAACTTGTCAAGGAACCTTAAAAGAATAACTAAGCCTCAGAGGAAGCAACTATTCAGCCAGATTTAAAAAAACACACACACAACAATTTTGATCATATGCTAAATGTCCGCTAAATGCTGTTCACTGTGCCGTGTATTTTCCATGGATCGTTTCTCTTGTAATTGCTCCAATATCTCACTGAGACAGATACCACCATATCTATTTCATACATGAGTGTAGAACATTGGAAATCACTTGCCTCAGGTCATAAAACTAGAACTGATTGTGCCTTAAACTAGCTCAGCTCTGAAACCTATACAAAGAAAGGAGCACAACAAAGGAACAGTAAGTTTGGGGCAGAATTCAGTGCTCAATATGACTAGACCATAGATAAAGTAGAAAGAGCAGCCTTGAAGGTTCTACAACTACTTATCCTGCCTCAGAGAGGGGACTCCATTACCTCCATGAAGGAAGCCAGTTCAGTATTAGCTACTTTTCTCATTGCTATGACCAAATACCTGACCAGATGCAACTTAAGGGAGGAAGGATTTATTTATACTTATAGTTTGAAAGGATACACTTCATCATTGTGAGGAAAGCACAGTGGTAGGAATAGACTGTTTGCATGGCATCTTCAGTCAAGAAGCAGAGACAGATGTATGCTGGTGCTCAACTTGCTTTCTCCTTTTTATTCAGTCCAGGGACCTATTCCCCACACCACCACCATGCAGCCTATGGGATGATGCTGCCTGTACACTTAGGGTAGTTAGTTCTTACTACCTCAGTTAGCGTAATTAACAAACTCCCTCATAGACATGCTGGGAGATTATTCTACAACGTGATTCTAGATCCTCTTGAGTTTACAATATTGACTGTCAGCATTGCAAAGTCTGCTGCCTCAGTAGTGTTTATCAAGTGCAGCCTTCCTGTGCCTAATATTGACATCAGTGACAGAGGTTTGTAAAAAGGTGGTCCAATGACCACATGAGTGCAAAGCCCTTGGAAATTTGTTAGACATACTGATTTCAGGGGTACCAGGCAAACCTGTAAAATCAGAACCTATTTGCTCTGGACCCAGAACTTTCCCATTTATCAAACTCCTTGGGTGTTGCTCTTAAAAAATTTGAAAATCCCATTCATTGCAGATTTACTCAGAACCCTATCCCTTAGGTCTCAAAGAGCTACCCCACCCTCATTCATCAGTGCACACACAGATCACTTGGGAATTCTTTAAATGATCAGATTCTGGTTCAATCGTATGGGAGAATAAAATGGATTGAATCCTGCCAGGTAATGTGGACAACTTGCTCCACAGACATGCCTGGAGCCACAAGGTTACAGAATATGCTAACCAGATTTATGTTCCCTTTGGAGTATTCTTCCTGTTCTAGTATTTATCTCCAGACTACTTGTCTAGATTTACTGCTTCTTAAAACCACCTTCTATTTATTTACTGTCTAAAAATGTTGTAACTTTGCCGAGACGCAATGGTCAAACTGCCTTTTTTTTTTTTTTCATGCAAAAATTCATGCCTTTAAAAAACATTTTTTTGATGTTTGGAACTGCTCTCTGAAATTCTAGTAGAGTCTAAGAGGTCAAGCTAGTAGTACATAAAACAGAGGGATTGACGATAACAACAGATTGTGTTTTCTTGTAGTATAATGCATATTATACAGTCATGGAGAAGTATAAACAATTTCTTCAGCATGGTGTTTAAAAAAAAACCCTGCCATATCTGGAGTCATCCAGGATTGACTAAGGAGCAGTTGAAATGAATCTCCTTATTTAGAACTCAAGCAACAGGAGAATGCTGGTCTCTTGTACGGACATGTTCTGGAAGCCTGTCCTTGCTGGCACTCCACAGGGAAGGAGCTAGTGCAACTGGCTGCCAAGGTTTTCAGCTCCCTGGCACCAGGCAATGGTAAAAAACACTCCAGATGAAAGGCAGTTGTTATACTTCAGGTGAGAATGGCCACTTAAGAAATTGACTTTAAGGTCCTATTGCTTTTTACTCTGTGCTAGTATATTCTCAAACCCTCGATCCTTTGCAAGACCCCTGCTTTGTATTTCTGCAGTGCCTTCTTTCCTAATGGGTAATCCATTAACTTGGACTCATTTTTGGCTTTGCAGTCCAGATAGTTACTTTATCTCTGTGGTTAAAACTCTTCTGTCTGTTACTCACACTTAATTTAAATGAATTAAATAGACATTTTCATAAAGGGGCTCCATTACCCACTCTCTACCAAATGAACAGGCCTCCATGCCCAGAGCTCCCCATAGGCAACAGTCTTATTTGATTTGGTATATTTAGGTAATATTTTGATCTGAAATTCCACATATTTGTCCTGAAGTCTTAGTTCAAATACTTAAAAAAAATTCAAATAGCTAACATTGTTACAAAGAAACAAACTATCAATGGTCAATGGAAAGACAAATTTGTATTTTTGAAAACTGATATTTGATATAACAAAAAAGCTGTAACTGTTACAACTTTCCAAATTGGGTCAGGTAGGCCAAGGAGGATTCTACACATTTGGGAAATAATTACAATTCAATCTATGTTACTTTGTTTCCCTTTATTCCTGCTTCTCCCTTCACCATAGTTATTCATTTATTTAATAATTTTTCTTGAATACTAACTGTATGGATACCAATCCACACACATTGTTAAGTTCTAAGTATGTAACTCTAAGGAAGTCAAATGTAGTACCTGATGGAGGATACAGAACAAGGACAAGAAATTATGTTCTATTCTTTATTCAAAGAGGTTATCAACCAATCACCTTCTGCAGTGTTTAATGTTTAGTGTCACTCAGAACATTTGGACTTGCAAGGCTGATTGTTTTTTCATAGGCAGGATCACTATCCTGAAGTTTGTGTAACTGCCAGTAGGGAACACAGTGGCACCCTTGGTTAAGTAATATCCTGTAGCTTCTATACTGCCCCTCATATCTTTCCCTGGACCATAGTGTTCATGTTCAAATAAACTTTATTTTACTTAATAAAGGCCCCAAAATTCAACAGTAGTGATAATGGTGAATCAGACATACCAAAGAGAAGTCATAAGGTATTGTAAGTAGAAAGGTAAAGATACAGGAAGACTTTCTGAAAGAGAAACCATATTTGTCTAACTTTTATTAAAGCATACTGTTATAATTGTTCTGTTTTATTATGAACTATCAGTATGATCTTACAGTGCCTAATTTATAAATTGAACAATATCATAAGTATATGTATATATAGGAAAAAGATGGTCTATATAGGATTCAGACATCCATTGAGAATGTTAGAATGCAACCCAAAAATCAGGGGAGACTGCTGTATTGTCACTGGCTATTCCCAGATAATATGTCTCCAAAAACTTAGCTACAATTTTTCTTATTACTAAATGAACAACATAAACCAAACACTACTGTATGATATTGCTAATTATATGCAAAAGCTAAATAAAAATGTATAGTTATAAAACTATATAAAATAAAATCTTTTTTGCTGGAAGAATCTGTGTTGTCTAGGTAGGTCTTAAACTCTTAGAGTCAAGCAGTCCTCCTGTATCACTTTCACAAGTAGCTGGAGCCATTCTAGCTTATAGTTGTGTGTGTGTGTGTGTGTGTGTGTGTGTGTGTGTGTTGAGACAGGGTCTCATGTAGCCTAAGCTGGCCTCAAACTCCCCATGAACCCAAGAATAACCTTGAATGTATAACCCTCCTGCTTACACCTCCTGAATGCTAGAATAACAGGTGTGTACCACCACACCCAGTTTATACAGTTCTGAAGAACAAATGCAAGCTTTATGGATGCTAGACAAGATTGTTATGACTAATCCATGGGTTCCAGTCTTACCTTTTTAGGGAATTGTCTTTATTGGTTGATTTTTAAGCTACATCTTTTGTTCCTCAAAAGAATTTGATAGGATTTCCACAAAAAGCCACTCAGACAATTCATCTGTAAAATCACACACACACACACACACACACACACACACACACACACAGAGAGAGAGAGAGAGAGAGAGAGAGAGAGAGAGAATGAAAGAAAAACTAAAATACCAAGAACCAGCTACCACTCTTGCCCCATTTAAACTTAGTCTGATAGACCATCTACTGCTCTGAGCAATATTTTTTTGGCACTGTGTGTGATACTACCAACTCTCTACTACATTGTGAGCTCTTTGGGAAGTAGACAGTTATGTCTTAGTCAACATTTTTACTCAAAGGGCCCTGGCAAAGCGCTGGATGCAGGCTGAATTTTCAATCCTGGTTTCACTGGGAAGTTCTAAATTCCTACTCCTTTTAAGAGCTGTGTTTTATTTTTATATTTTTTTGCATTGGAACATGTAATTTAGATATACTAAAGTAGAGCCATTTTATGTGGTTTTCTGTCCTATGGTATTAAAATTGTTTGTAAAGAACTAGAATCTGACTCTTCCTCAAGTGATCTATGTTGTACTATTTTTATTTTGAGTGTGTTTTAGTGGGTGGTATTTGTGTACATATGTGTGTTCACATATGTAGGGGTGCATGTGCATGTATGTACATGTGCATATGAAGGCCAGAAGTTGACATCATATGTCTTCCTCCATCACTCTCCACTTTATTTACTGAGGCAGTGTCTTTTGCTGAACTTGGAGCTCACCAGTTTGGCTATTTAGCTAGCCAGCTTGGCCCTGTCTCTGCCTTCTGAGCACTGGGATTATGGGTGGGCCACCATGCCCACCCAACTTTTATGTAGGTTCTAGACCTACAAACTCTGGTCCTCATGCTTGTGAGGTTATTTACCAAGCCATCTCCTGAGCCACCATGATTTGCATATCTTTTAAGACTGGTGAAAATAGCACTCTGGAGCCAGGCATGGAGGCACACAGCTTTAATTCCAGCACTCAGGAGTCAGAGGTAGGTGGATCCTTGTGAGATCAAGGCCAGTCTGGTCTACATAGTGAGTTCCAGACAACTTGGGGTTACAAGGACCCTGTCTCATAAAAAACAAAAAAGGGGTCTGAAGAGATGGCTCAGCGGTTAAGAGCACCAGCTGCTCTTGTAAAGGACCTGGGTTTGATTCCCAGCATTCACAGAGAAGCTAACAACTGTCCATAACTCTAGTTCCAGGAGATCAAATGCCCTCTTCTGAACTCCACGGGCATTGCACGACACGGGTACATGTACATACATGCAGACAATACACATAAAATAAAAAGAATAAATAAAATAATTTTAGAAAGACAAAAAAAAAAGTAAAAGAAAATAGCACTCTCCTTTTTGTGCCCTCTACCTCAGAATGTCCTCGAATAGCCCCTCTATGCACCCACCAAACTTTACACATAGGTGTGTGAACTTGATCGTTAGCTCCTCCTTGATCATTAGCATCACTCCTGTGCCTAAGCAGAAGTATTCATAAGTAGAAATTTGACATTTCATTATCAATCTTTTTTAGAGAATGACTGGTCACTATTCATCATTTAAAATTTTATCACACACAATTTATCTTAGAACCTTATAACCTCATCTCTGTTTTCTAGAAGATTCTATATTACAAGAAAAAATATTACCCTTGTCATCAAATAGTTTACTCTTTTGAAAATGTAAGCTTGCTATTAAGCAAAAGCTGGTTACATTTATTTATTATTTCAAATATTATGAGTCTTTGTACATTGCTGAACATGCTGTAAAATGTTATTATATCCTAACCCACAGTGTGTTTAAGCTTTAACACATCTTTAAATATTTCCACCCTCCAATTTTAGCAAAAATGTTTTTATCAGAAAATAACTATTGAGCTGGCCAGATGGCTCAGTGGGTAAAGGCATTTGCTGCCAAGCCTAGCAAACTGATTTTAATACCTGAGACCCACATGGTAGAAGGAGAGAAGCGACTCACTCAAGCTTTTCCCTGACCTCTACATGCATGCCACACACACACACACACACACACACACGCACATAAATAAATGTAATTTAAAACATATTTTAAAATAACTATTTTTAAAACTTTATTCAGCAATATCCTCCTAAGCACATACACTACAGTTTATCATAAAATAGTACTTAAACATTTTCCAAGAATATTTATTTATTTATTTATTTATTTATTTATTTTTATTTTACATGTATGAGTGTTATGCCTGCACATATGTCAGTGCACCTGTCTGTGTGCAGTGCCTGTGGAGAACAGAAGAGGATGGCAGATCCCTTGGAACTGTAGTTATGACTGGTTGTTACCCACCATGTAGGTGCTGGAATTTGAACCCAGGTCTTCTGCAAGAGCAGCCAGTGCCCTTAACCACCGAGCCATTTCTCCAGCCCCTATAACATTTTCTAAATAAAAAGCAATACTTTCTCTTCTTGTCCCACCATTACGTCCACGTCTTTACCACCACAACAGAGTAGCCTCCCCTTAATCCTTCCACAACAAAACGGCAGTTTCCTCAAGAGACATTCTTTGTTTTTTTAAACAAGGTAACAAAACACAGGAAATGCTCAAACTGAACATATAAGCTACACAAGCATGTAAGAAGTCTAAGGTTCATCATGTTAGAATGAAACTCATCATGTTAGAATGAAACTTATAAAACTGAGATGAAACTCATTTGTGTCCTTCCAGGCCTAGGCAGGACTATAGCAGAGGAGAGTTTAAGACTGAAGAGGGGGGCTGGAGAGACAGCTCAACGGTTAAGAACACTGACTGTTCTTGCAGAAGACCTGGGTTCAAATCCACATGGCAGCTAACAACTGTCCATCCGTAACTCCAGTTCCAGAGGATCCAAGAGTCTCTTCTGTCCTCCATGGGCATTGCACAACATGGGTGAACTTACCTACATGCAGACAATATGTGCATATACATAAAATAAAAATAATAAATAGAATTTTTTAAAAAAGATTGAAGAGGGATTCTGGGAAGGTGGGCTGAACAGATGCTGCTATGACTCACACAGCTGACAAAGCTCAGGACTCAGAAACTGAAAATTACTTTAAAAGACCCTGTCCTAGCTCAAAATCCCCATAAAGATGTGGATGTTGACATCCACAGACTTCATAGCCAGCACAGTTCATTCAATGAGGACTAATAATAAAATGCAAAGCCCTCCAAAGTCTTGTCAGATTTCATTTTTAGATAAGTGAACAACACATGGAGAAAGCTCACAGAACTTCCCCCATTTATTCAGGATAAATCATTCCTTTTAGAGAGACTCAATTGTTTAGGGCAAAGGCTCCTAGAATCATCCACAAAGCTTTTAAAAAATATTCCTGGGTTCCACGTCAAGCTTACAGGATCAGAATATCATGTGGTAGAGTACAGGAAATTATATTTTTGAAAAGCATTCCGGAGAATTTTGATGATCTGTGTGACTCATCTGCATGAATAAATACTAAAGGCTGTTAGCAGAAGTCCACTAATAGGAATATTCTCCAAGTCTGTGTTTGCCAGCTCTGGTAGGGGTAGTGCTACTGCCCTGTTCAGAGTACCAGTGTGAAGTTGCCACCTCATTTCATGTAAGCTGGTAAAACTTTAGGGACCCAACCAGTTGTAACCCTTTAGTCAGGTAGTAGAGTCCATCTAGATTCAGACACCTCTACTGTAGATGGCAGTGGAATAAGACTGGGGCCTTCAAACAAGAGGATTTGAGAATGATGCAGTCAACTGTGGATAAGCAGGAAACAGCTTGCTAAGTGGTTAAATGAACTGGAAACAGCACTGCACAATTACACAGAGATAGGTTTGAATAGTGACTAAGAATCCTCTTTCCTAAAGTAATGGCAGGTGTTCAGGAGGAATAGTTAGGCCAATGGCCTGCTTTGCTCCCATCCCCTAGGTTTTGTTTTTTATCTTCCTTTCTCCCTCTCTGTGTGACAGGATTGAGGAAGTCCGGGGCTGGCTTCAAGCTCTGCAACCGGTTTCTTTCAAGAAAAATCATCATTGTTTTGCATTAAACCCATAGAACTATTGAGGTTTTTGTTAACTTGTTCACAGTGTTACATCATTTGATGAGCAGCTGGTTCCTTGAGATGACTTGAGCAACAAAGAAATCTTTGATCATTTATCCTAAGGTTCCAAAGTTTCTTGTCCTTATCCCTTATTATTTGCAGAGGTTTCTTACTCAATAAATGGCAGGAAGCTATCCCTACCTCCATTTAAGGCAGCTTCCGGGTAGATTTACTGCAATTATACCTTCAGGGATTGAGATTAGGTAAGGGGTGGAGTTACTGATAAGGAGGTTAGGTCTTTCACAGCGATCTGCATGTACATAATCCATTTTGATATCTTCCTCCTCATGTCTACATTATCAATTTAACTAGCTATATACTGGCCAAAGGAAACAGGAAGCTGTCCGTAGAGTTGGATTAACCTTGCCATCACCTGCTTTTTCTGCTATGTAAGCCCAACCTAAATTACTAAATTCTAAAATTAGCAATAAAGAGAAATTGGGCTCTCCTTAGGGACTTTAAAAATGCAATGGATTTTCTGAGAGTGTGTTAAATGGGTCAGTGCCAAGAAGATGGGGTAGAAAGAATCAAAGTCCCTTCTAACCAAAGAATGCAATGATGTCACATGCAGAAGACAAGACAGGCAATGTCTTCTTGGCACCAAGAGCATCTTGCTAGAATTCAAAAGAAGTAATGCTGGGGATTTGACACAAGTTCAAGCAGAGAAAACACTGTCTTTCAAAGAACTGTTGTTTAGAGCAACAGGTGGCCAAAGGACAAGTTGATTAAAAAAAAACACTTCAACTGGGGGCGGGGGGTTCACCCAAATACACCAAATATGTCTGTAAGCCAGCATTTCCTTCAGCGGCTTTCATTTCCTCAAAACACTGTCCTTGTCAAAATGGCTGGCAAAGGATGTGGCCAAAATTCAGCCACATTACCCTTCTCTTGCTCAACAGCCTTGGTTTTTAGCGAGAGTCCCAAAGAACAGGTAGAAGTTGCCATCCCAGTCAGCTAAAAATAGTGAGAGGGAATGGGAATAGAACACCTTTAAAAAAAAAAAAAAAAGGCAAGCAGGACTTTCAAGTAGCAAAATAAGAACTTGAATTTAGTTGGTAATTTAAACAACTGAAAGGGTGAGTTTTGTACATAATTACTTCACAATAGTCAATGGAAAGTAACAGACAACCCTCTGAATTGCTTGCTGTAATAGACAAGTCCAAACAACCCATAAAGAACCAATGTCACATAATTTCAAAAGAAAAAATGTCAACATCTTCTCTGATCTTGACTTCTGGCCCAAGCTCTGCACAGCAGAGTGAGGAAAAAGTCAAGATTTAAAGTTAGATGGCCAGGTTTCAACATTACTTCACTGAACCTCTCTCGACCTGTCTCTATAAATGATAATCATATCTTCCTTGTGAGAATTCAATGAAAGCAACAGCACCTTTACTACATAAATGTTTGCTGGCCTTAGGAAGAGTTTCAGCACACACCTTTTGTAGTGTATTTTCTTGTCAGCCTCTTTCGGGATAAAGGAGAAATTATAGAATGTTTCTTAGATCAGGAGAGGAGAGGAAAATCTCATTCGATTGGAAAAGATCTATAGGCCTCTATGTCTAGGACCTTTTCAAATTTCACCACTCTCTGGTTATTAACAAAGTCCCCTGCCTGGCTTTTTTAGTCACATATGTGAATTAAACAATTTCTAACGTCCCTCTCTCAATGCCAAGACCTTTGGGAACTCACAGTGAACAGAGGGTGGATCAATGTGACTATATGATTAGTCAGAGAATAAACATTCCAGGTAAGCAATTTTGTTTTCTCCCAAAGATTAAATTCATTCCCACCTGCAGCGACTAATGGGCTCCAGGGATCTTTCACTATATATTTAACAATGAGATAACTAAGTGGCAAAGTCAACAACATTCAGAAGGCAGGTGCAAGGAACCAACCAACTTTCTTATAAATGTTATTTTTCCTTAAGGGAAATAAGACACACCTTGAATATAAGAGCTCTGTAACCTGAAACATGGGGAGGAGAAGACTGCCAGCCAGGAATAGGTTCTCGAGCAATCAGCTGAGACTCCGGTCTTTGTAGGAAATGGAGTTTAATACACAAACTTCTTTTTTAAATTAATTAATTTTTTAGGTGTATGAGTGTTTTGCCTGTACCACATGCATGCACGCCCCTATATGGTTATGAAACACCATATAGGTGCTGGGAACTAAACCTGGGTCCTCTGCAAGAACAGTTAGTGCTTTTAACCGATGAGCCATCTCTCCAACCCAAAGACACCAACTTCTTTGACTTGATCATCCCAGACTAACATTTTGGACTCAACTTTGAATAAGTTCTCTTCTCTTCTATAAAATCTAAACCACTACCCTAATGCTGAAATTCTTTGAAATGTCTTTATAATTTTTTCCTTCTTTTCTATTCTCATTTATCTCTGCCATTTTGCCATGTCTTGCCTAGATTCTCAAGGGCCCCAGAAGTTGTCTTTTGGACTCTGCAAACCAGTAGTACTAAGTGCCCATATAACAGAGTCAAGCAGGCCTCTATGGAGTCATACTTCAGCTTAAAATGCAAAGTGAGCTCCCTGTAATCTTGAAGTCTGATCTTTTCTATCTACTTTTAAGGTCATCTGACCACACCTAACCAACTTAGTCTTATATTCCAATTAGACTAGCCTTCTCACCAGGCTCCCATGAATACACAAGACACACCCCTAAACCATCCCATTACTCTTCTTTTTTACACATATTACTGGCACTGTATAGAATACCCTCCATCCCCAAGAGCAAGTCCAAATGCTGCTCATTCTCTAGGATAAACAGTTACCTTTATCTCACTCCTGAACTGTCAAGAAGCATTCCCTCTATCCCATAAAGAAAGAGCTACATCCTGTTCAACAAACTTATTTCACATATGTACTAGGCTTGCCTATATAAGTAGATCATACATCAAGTCACAAATGCTGATCCCCATGCTAAATATGAACTCAGGCATACTTAGTCTGACCTTCAACAATGATCAAGGAGATGTTCTAGGCCCAGTCCACTGCTATCTAGTTCTGTGATTCTAGCTAAGCCACATGGAGTCCATGAAAAATGAAGGGGTTGAACAGGGTGACCTCTATGTCTCTTCCAGTTAATTCTTTTTTTTTTTCAATACACAAAGTTTATTCATACTTAACAAAAAACTACAGTGTACAGGAATATTCAAACAAATGAAAATATAATTTAAAATTCAGATTTCCCAATAAGGTAACAACCTTTTGATTCTAAAATTGCTAGAGGCATTAGAGCCTAGTCTGGTCCTTTCTGAAGAGCAGAAGTTAAGAAGTTTCAGGAAATGGGCTCTGGAGCCTTCTATTTATAATCATAATGTTAATTAGGAAAGTTATTATCAAATATTCTCTTTGGTAGAGAGTGTGTTACAGTAATCTTCTAGGTCAAAAACAAAAGGGGAAATTGGTTAATTCCCACTCTTTGAAAGCCATCATATATTTTAAACCAGCTTACTCATTGGCCTGTCTTGAACTGGGGTGTCATGAAGCCACACAATGAAGCCACATAAACATTTAAAATAAGCTCACCTCAAGATTAAAGAGGAAAGAACCTAAGGATGTATATTGCATGCCACCATGAGACTTGAGAGGATTTTATAAATGAATCCTAACAAATATTTATCTTACATTCTAAATAAATATATATATACTTTAATCAGCAAGAAATTCTACCAAAGTCTGTTAGAAATACCTGAAAACTTTTTGCCTTACTTTTTATCTTCTATTGGTCCTAAGGATGAATATCTTTAAAGGTGAGAAAAAAGAGAAAAAATATGCTATAATAAAACACGTGAACAATACTCTCTAAAGCAATAATGCATGTGGGCTTTGCTTTTCAAGGGAGGTCAGGAGATAAGAAAGAAACAATGTCAAAAAGACTCTTCCAAAAATACCAGTCACAGGAGAATAGTAAACGTGTCATAAAGGTCATCTCATTGTACTTCTCCTCTGGGATTTCCTTCTTTCATTCATTTTCTTTCATGTACTCTTCCATTGCTTTAGCAATACACTGTCCACCTAGGATCTAATAAAGGAAAAGATACAGTGTCTGTGCTTTAAGAACTGACCATCAAAATAGGACAATCCTCACAGAGTGCTGGCTGTAAGCCAACTCCTGTGTTCATCACACTAGCTGGAGTAGACAGGAACTGTTTTCATTCCAATTTCACAAATGAAGAAACTAAGGCTTTGAGAAAAATTTGGTAATTTGCCTGAGGCTACTCACTCAAGGGTTGCAAGGGATGGTTTCAAACCCAGTTCTACTGGAGCTTTAACTTAGTAGCAGACGGAGTACTTGTCCGACATGCACAAGGACCTAGTTTCAATCTCTAGTTTGGGGGTTAGGGGAAGGGAATCCTGAGTTTGTCTAGCTCTGCACCTAGCATCTTCCTCTTGAAGCCCACACTTCAAACTGACACTGACACACAATACAGCTAATGATAATAGAGACAGGTGTAAGGTCCAGTACCCTCTGCTACGGCATCTCCATCTTCACCAGATGTACTCAAGAACTTGTACATCAAAACAAATCAAAGTTAGGAACACGGGGTAGGTACCTAGTATCTCATCAGAACCCAAAAGAATGCATTCTTCCTATGTGAAGTTTTGGTATAGCCTCAGATTTCAGCAGTAGTTGGTGTGTGTGAAACTACCCAGCATGTGGTATAGCACAACTAGAGACCACAGGAGGCCCAAAGCACAACATTTCAGTTGCTACCATTCTCTGGTGATCTCCAAACTCACTCTCTCTCTCTCTCTCTCTCTCTCTCTCTCTCTCTCTCTCTCTTCACAAAAGTTACCCTGGGAGAGTCCTTTATTTTAAAAGTATCCTCTTTTCCCATCAAAATGAAAATGATTTTATATATGTTTTAAAATTAAACATAAAAAAGCAATAAAACAAAAATCCTCTTCCAGAATGGAAATGCCCCCAGGAGGCTTGGGGGGGGGGGGTTGCTGTAGTAGTTCAGTTCTCCCGGGCTGAGCAGCTGCCAGAACTAAAAGGACCCCAGAGGGGCCTAAAGATCACAGCCACAAAGAAGTGTGAAGCCTCCAAGCCCTAGGGAGGATGCTGAGCTCAGTGGGAACCAGCCCAACCTGCTCAAAGCCCAGTTTGGAGGCCCTCCTGGAGACCTGTTTTGAATCACAGCACTAGAGTACAGGCTTTGTTTATGTGCTCTGCAGAATCTTTTTGCTTATTTTTGTTTTATCCTAGTAAACCGTAAAAGCTTCAGTAGGCTAGAAGGGGAAGACATGCCCCCAATGAAGAGCAAAGAATAGATTTGGAAGAGAAGCTGGCATTACCCCCTGAAGTTGGAAAGGGAAAGAGAATTAGCTCTCATACAGGACCCATTAAGGATTATGGCCTGGGCATTGTGCTAGGGACTTAACCACTTAAACCTCACAATAGCTCTTAACTTCTCAGTATGAACTTCTCTCACAGGAAGAAATAAATAAGTCTGGGCAGCATTAAATAGTTTAGCTGAAGATCACACAGCTAGTGGGGCTGGGGTGGGGGTGGGGGGTGTCAGAACGAAAGGGCTATCCCCCTAGTAAGAATTCTTACTGTGTCACTCAAGCAAGCTGTAAGAAATTCTGGCAAGAAGATGAAAAATTAGCACCTTGTTTTTATTTAATTTTTACCTATTTATTTCATCAGGAATTATGTTTACCAGTCAAACATTTTAAACTTTATAAAAGGCATGTAGCAGAAAGTAAGTCTCCTTTGACCCCTTTCTCTCAGTTTCCCAATTCCTGTCATCAGGCAAATACTGAGAATAGAATGTCAAAAAAAAGTCAACACATACACAAATACATGAACGCCCACTTGTGTACATACAGTCTTCTCTCTTTTTAAATAAAATGGTTATTGGTCTTCCCTTTCTTTGATATATCACCTCAGTTTTTGTTGTTTTTAATTTTTATTTCACATGCATGAGTGTATTGCCTGCATGTGTGTAAGTGCACCTGTGTTGGTTGTGCAATGCCTGAGGAGATCAGAAGAGGGTGTCGGTTCCCCTGGAACTGGGGTTACAGATGGTTGCTAGTCGCCATGTGGGTGCTAGGACTCAAACCAGGGTCTTAACTGCAACCAGTGCTCCAAACTGCTGAGCCATGTCTCCAGTCCCTCTCCCTTTTTTTTTTAATTTACTCCCATCCACCTCAGTTTTTTTAACCAATTATTAAAAGCATGTATTTTACAGATGTTAACTCATTTAACTAGTTCCCTCTAAAACACATTTATTTAAAATTTTCTACTTTTTTGCTTTTACAAACAATGCTATATAAATATCCTTGTGCAGTCTTCATTAAAAACATATGCCAGTACAGTTTCAGGCTAATTTTAGAAATAAAATTGGTCAAGAGCAATATTGTAGGTGCATTTAAAGTCTTGATAGTGTTATAGAGGCATTGAAAGCCCATTAAGGAAAAAGTCTTTCCTTCTGGTAAAGAGAATGAAATCTCTGACCTGGATGAAGACCTAACATTCCAGTTGGGTTGGTCAATCACCTGGCTAATGACCACCTCTCAGGAAGGTAGGACCACCCTGAGCCATGCTAAAGAGTAGGAGGAATAATTACCCCTGTAATGAGATAATGTTCTTTTCTCTTTCCCCAAATTCCCACCTGTAGTGCAGTCTCTTAGATAGCCTCAGATCTGCAATTTAGTAAGTCTACCTACTCTCCTGAATTAATCAGAAAAATATAACTTCTTTTTTTTTTTTTCTCTTTTCTAAGCATGCTTTCCCTAACACCTTAGGCTTTTCTCTTCTAGTAAAACTCTCCACCCAACTATGCTGGCTGCTTACCTGACATCTAAGGGCACTGCCTTTTCTCTTTCTCTTCTTCTTCCTTCTGGCAGTTATGGAGATTTACAGCTTGTTGCCCTGGGGGTTTTCTTTTAAACACTAATAAACCTGTGCTTGAGCTTTCTTTTGAGCCTGTTTTTAAATTCTTTTATTAATAAGACTAAGAACCCCAAGAAGGGGACCCTGATTTCCCTAGTAACGGTAGCTAGAGCCAAGTTGCCCAAAGGAATATGTGCCAGTTTACAAACAAAATATATATTCTATGCTTAAGTCTTCTTTCCCTTAATCTCCAAAACAGTGCTCTATTGTGTGCTTACAAGAAAAGTACCCATGCATTCACTGGCTCCTTTGAAAAATTACAAGACTTCCTTCAGAGTACACAGGGAAATCTTCAGGTTTGGGCATTATACTGCTATCCCTGGAGTAAAGTATGATTTTTGTAACTCCTTGCACTCCAGAAGATGCTGACTAAAAGCATTTGATTGTCAATTAGATGATGTTGGCATGGTAGAAAAAGTGGAATAAATCTCTGCAAACAAGCAGCCGCTGGCTGTGGTGAATCAGCTCAATCCACCAGAGTCACCGCAGGTATCCTGGTAACCCCACCAGACTGCTGCACAACAAGGCCAGGGAAGGCTGTGAGTCAGGAAGAGGATACCTGCCCTAAACAGAAATATTGAGGATCTACTCTCATAAGGCAATATCATGGGGGAAGGACAACACATTAGAAATGTGGGACTAAAGACAGGTTAACAGGAATTAGTGTTTTCTAGCTGTGCTAAAAGGAAGAAAAAAACATAATAGACAAATGAAACATTGTATGTTACTACTATAAAAGCTTTCTAAAGTAAAAATAAATCCTTACTGGATTTGCACAAGAATGTTCTCATCCAGTGCGGCAGTCAAATCAAAACTGCAAGATCCAAGCAGGAATCCTAGGCTTCAAAGGCTGCCTTAGCTTCGCTTACTTAAGTCTGCTCAGAGTCTGAGGATACACTTATAAAAATGTTCCTCTTCTGCCTGTCAGTCACCTTGCTGATGTGTAGCTTTCAGCATCTGGAGAAATGAGCAAGTTGGAAGTCTTGATCTGGAGAGAACAAAGAGTAAGAACAGGGGCTTGGACAACAGGCATCAAAGATTACCTGGTGGAAAAGGAAACTTGTCTCCGGAGGGGATGCTGAGGTCCCAGTAGTGGTCATATTAATGATCATCTGTAGCTTGGCTTTATTTCTGAGCTTGTGCACACATATTACATGATTAAAACAACAAGTAAATGTGCATTTGCCAGACCACCTGTCAAGATCTTTAAACCAGGTGGTTGCCCTATAGAGCTGAATATTTTAACCATTTAGCAGAGAAGCCTCCAGCAAGCAACAGAATGCCTTCTAATTATTGCTTGTATTTTATTCCAATTAGCAACCAACAGCACATTGTTATGGAGGCATTATTTGCCTCTGTGCAGATGCATTCAGATGCTTAAGAGTCAGCTTCTAGGCTTGATATGTTATTATAAAAATTACAGAGCTGGAAACATGATTTAAAATAGACTTATTTTAACCCATCAGGTCTGCAACAGCATCTGAATCAGCTTTACAGGTAGTTTGGTAGATGTTGCATAGTATATGTTATTGCCCAGTCTACCTCATCAGCTACAGCAGAAATTAGCCTGATTTGTCATGGTTGTTTTACTCCTCTAAAATGAATCCAGATCAGTCACTGTACCCTTCAAGTACCAACCATCACCAGGAAGATGATCTTTGCTTTGTTCTCATTGATTGAGTTTGATTGAGTAATTGATTGATTACTCTATCATCTGGATAGAGAAAAAATTTTTTTGGAACATATATTTTCAAATTGCATCCCAGGGATCATTTACCTCAATTTGGTTTCTGTGATCTATCCTTCTTCTGTGCCAGGGACTCGGAGTCTTTCTCTGCCATGTACTTCAGATAGAAAGTTTTCATGAGCAAGGATAGACAATCTAAAAAATAGGAAGCTGAAAAGAACTCTGAATTCTAATACCTGGGAATAGTTAAGCTCATATTCAAGTGTTAGATAAAATGATTGGTTTTCCATGCATTAAGTAGAATAATTAAAAAATAAATGCACATCTAGTCTTGATTCTCTGATGTTATGTACTTTATTATATACTCTGGAAGAAATGTGAATGAAACTACTGATACCACAATATAATGCATAAATATTTATAAAAACATTGTGCTACAGCATTTCTCTCCACCAAGACTTCAGGAATATCATCTGTTAAAAGGGTTGTGTGACAGCTAACCATATAACTGTGGAGCTAGCTGTTCTATGTTCCTAAAACGGAGAAATATATAGGTAGCCTAGAATCCATTCCTCCCTACCAATAGCTTTTAGAGTTGTGATTTTTGTCTGACAAGTTTCAAATAAAAGAGTAGAAAGTTTATTAAAATGAAATGGAGACTACAACCAAATATTTCTGTGTGAGTATCTCAAAGCTTATGAGAGTCTGGTTAGTTTATTGGTGATTAAGTGGTGATGAACCTACAGAAACTGATAAGTTATTTGAAGTAATATTAGAAGAGTGGGTCTAACCAGTTCATCTAAGTGTGATCTTTGGTTCAATTAACGTGTCCAGGCCTATATACACATAGGTAGCAGAGCCAAGGGAAAGCTGAAATCTTCTAACTCGTGTTTTATCTGAGGCAAAGAATAGTGTCAAAGGAACTAATGCTGCAGTTTTCATTAACTCAATACAGATAATTAATGCAACACTTTAAATAGGTTTTATTTTAGAGTTTCTTAAATTTATCCATTCATTTATTTATTCATTCATGTTTTTTTTTTCCTTTGGTTTCCCAAGTTGGTCTAAGAAGTGATCTAAGGTACTTTATAGAGGCATGCAATGCAACAGGTAAAGCATTCGTATATAAAAACATATTTCCCAACACTTGATATAGTAACCAATTAACAACCAACAGCACATTGCCACAGGAAATATACTCTCATTATAATAAAATCTGATACTAGTTTGATCATTGATAATAATTGTTAATTGGTCAGGCTTTACATTCTTATTTTGCAATTAAATGTTCTAATTCATATTACTTTTTCATAATCTTAATCATTATATTCCTTACCCTCCTTAAGAGTTCCTAAAGAAGCTAAGACTACAAATACATTGTTAATATAAAGACATAGTATAAATGAATCCTTGCTAAGATATGAATGCCCAATATATAGTTAACCCTGTATTAAAAAGCTAATGGTTGACCCCATATATCTGCCCAAGCCAGAGAGGCTCTGACCATCTTACCAGCCTATGAGTAGCAGCTGCTTCATAAGCCCTGGAGGGACATGGTATTTCTTTTAAAAAAATATTTTATTTATTCTTATTTTATATGTATGAGTGTTTGGCCTGCATGTATATAAGTGTACCTATGTCATGCAAAGCCTGCAGAGGCCAGAAGAGGGTGTCTGACCCCCCGAAACTGGAGTTATGGATGGTTGTTAGCCACCATGTGGGTACTGGGAATTGAACTCAGGTTTTTGGGGTTTTTTTTTTAACATTTTATTTATTATTTTTATGTGTACGTGTGTATTGCCTGCATGTAGGTAAGTGCACCCCTGTCGCTCAATGCCTGTGGAGGACAGAAGAGGCTGTTGGATCCCCTGGAACTGGAGTTACAGACAGTCGTTAGCTGCCATGTGGGTGCTAAGACCTGGATCTTCTACAAGAATAGCCAGTGTTCTTAGCCACTGAGCCATCTCTCCAGCCCCATGAACTCGGGTCTTTTGGAAAAACAGCAAATGTTCTTAACCTCTGAGCATCTCTCCAGCCATGAGACCGGATACTTATTTTTTTATAAAGAGTAAAATTCATAAAACTAATTCCATAGGGGCTTTGTTTACAAATTGCTTTAATTTAGGAGTATGACAATTTGTTCATTCTCACTTTTTGACTTAAAGTTACTATTTAAAATACCACCTTACTCTTCAGCCCTGGTAGACAGCAGAACATTATTTATGCTGGCAGTGGATGAAATTGAATCTGCTGACAGGAGTGTGAAGAATGTTTATAATCTGAGGTCAAAATTTTGTTTGGTAATAAATGTCTCAATTTACAATTATAAGTGCTCATTCATTTTTCAAGAACTAGTTAAATACCACCTCCTGTTAAACAGTGCTAGAATATTCTTTTGATCATCATAAATAAGTCTCAGTGATAATATAGTTGTTGTTGTTGCTATTGTTGTTGTTGTTGTTATGTACCTGTCTTGCTTCCCTGGCTGTAAATTTCTGAAAAGCAGAAGATAAAGTTGGGTTTTTCTATTTGACCTGTTTCGGGGACTTGAGAGTTTGTTATTGTGTTCTGATTTGCCTTGTTTTTTCTTTTATAGATACACAGTAAATGCTCAATAAGTAGCAAATAAATACGTGATAAAAATCCATTAAATCAATGTTTAAAGCTGTTTTCTTTAAATCAGATTGTGTTAGGGTCAAAAGACTCCATCAGAACCACAAAATTCTCCAATATAAATCCAAGATACCAAGTCTAGTTTCAGGGTCAGAGGAGTAGGCCACTGGGATAGAATAGAAAGGTCAGAATCAGGTTTAAGCCCCCTGTGTGTCTTTACACCTTTTGTCTTCCTCGTCGGTTGTTTGATAGAATATTGAGTAGTGCAATGGGTAGTTACTGTCGTTGTGCACCCTACTTCATTTCTTCCTTCCAGAAACAGCACCCTCGACATTGCTTTAGAAGAACTCCTCCATCAGAGACACTCAGGTGTCACAGCCAAGGACCATTATCTCTCTGCAGGCCAAACTTGATGCTGATTGATGTTCATACCTCCTAGTCCTTCTAAATTTCTTACCTGGCTTTTACTTTGCTTGTTTGAGCTTCCTGGCTTCCAGTAAATTGCTTCTCTCATCCAGTTAGCTAGAAGTGATTTTCATGCTTGTAGCCAGCAAAGGGTAACTGATAAAATCAGTGAAATAAACATTCAAATTCTCTCTAGCTATCCAAAAGCCTAGCGAGAAGAATGCCCTCTGGACGGCTCTATCTGTTCTCTGGCCTCATTTATTTTCCTCTTCTAACTCATTCCACAATGCAGATAAATAATCTCAAGAATCCCAGTCTTTCCTCCAAATAGTCATCCTATTCCTAAATGAACCCAGTTTTCCATATTCATCTCCTAGCCAACCCCAACATACCTTGCCTAATGATACAATCCAGTGTGTTCTAAGACTCCTTCAGTATTCAGCCCTTACCTACCTGTTTCTCACTTTATTGCCTATCCACTCCACCATAAAAGCACTAGCACTTTTTTTAGTGCCATCAGAAGATGTCCAAGTCAGCATATGCTATTTGCCCACTCCCAGCTAGTTGTTTTACGTTTGGCTTGCCAGCAACCATCAATGGAAAGCCTAGTTATAATGCTTCATTTACTGCATTTATAGTTCTTACTATATACCAGGCACTTGAAAGTGATTTACAAGTTTGGATGCATTTAATATTTATAAAAACTCTATGAGATAAGCACAAGTGAAGAAAATTGGGCATAAAGATGTGCAATATCTTACTTTAAGTCTTAGAGCCTATAAATGACAGAATCAGAATTCACATGCAAGCAGTCTGGCTCCAAGTCTGTGCACTGAACTACCCCCATGGCTTTGAGATGATGGGTTTATTACATGGCCAATTAAAGGGAAGGGCTAATTATATTTTAATCTTCAGCAGCTGACAGGGTACACTGACATGGAAATGAGATTAGTCCCCACATGTCAAAAACTGAAAAACATCAAGTCAATTTAACATGCCCTCAAGGCCTCCTACGTTCTTAAACGCCATGGAAACAAGCCAAAACAATTCTACTGTGGTTCCCACACTGAGGAGTTTCTAATGCCCTGGTGGAAGGTGCCTTTCTTCCTTAAATGGCCTGAAATAAGCATGTCAATTTTCTAGAAAGTTTAAACTGCGAATCTAGTGCTAAACCTTTTTTCCTGCTGTTTCTCTGGGGAAGGGAGGGAAGATATTGTTGAACTTGCACTGGTGTTGTGTGCCCCATGGCTGGCTTTCTAATTTCTCTCTTTTTTTAGTCCAACAAAACAGACGGCATAATGCAGCCCTGATGGTGACAGTGGATGACACACTAAGGTCAGGTAGTCAAATCTCCCTCTCTCCAAGGTTAAGCCATTGGTTGTAGAGCGTATTTTGGCTTATATTTATTGTTCTTTTGATCCTTAAAATTGCAATTAAAATTACTGTCATCATAATAGTATTACTGAATTTTATGAACATTTTTACTCTCCTTTAAAAAGTTTCTTAGAGTACATAAAGCCACAACTTGCATTTTGAGTATCTTACCTTGTTCACTTCTCCCACTGAGTCTTTCAACCTAAACAGATGGCTTTTGGTTTCATGAACACTAAACACCCATGATAGAACACTCGTGATAGTGTAACATATAAACAAAACAGTATACCCATTTTCGAATGTTTCTAAAATCAGGGTGAATTGTAACTGAAAGTTAATAGTGGACAGCTATAGGAAATATAATAATTATAAATGAATTTAACTTCATTATCTTTTTCTTATTTTACAAATCTTCATATAGTGAGCTTCTTTTATAAAAATAAGCAAAGAAGTATTATAAAGAGGCTCCATCTGTGCTTTTATTAAAATTAGAAGATAATAGTAATGTTGAAAATTTCTAATTAATAATAGAAGCAAAATATAAGATCACTCTACTCTTCAAAAGTAGTAATCAAGGTAGAGATATAGCCTAAGAAAGCAGTCTGGTGCCAGAGGACTGATTGTGAGGGGCAGATCTGCCCCCACATGTCCACAGGTCAGTGGCACTGTTCCCTAGACCTTGGATTTCTCCACTGCAAAATGAGGGCCATAATACCCAGTTCGCGGGCTGTGAAAGCTCCTTGGGTAGGTTGTGGCATACAGCAATAAATCCACAAATGTCTGTTTATTCATTCAGAAAGCTTACTGCAGGCCTCTTCTATGTAAGCGCTTTCAAGGTATGCGAACAAATGAAAAAGAAATCGAAGGCTTCGTGCTCCCCTCAAAGTGATTGCAACTCACAGAAGACAAAGGCTCAAACATTCAGAATGCAGTGCAGAAATTTTAGAGGAGTTAAAAATATCAATTTAAAACTTTAATAATTCTGGTGAACTTACAACATCTGTTTTGGAGTTCTTATTTTTCCAGGCTGTGGAAGACCAATCCGGGATTCCTCCAATTCTGTGGGGTAGACTGAGAGTGGGTAAACACTAACCGGCCCAGGTGATGTTCTGCGCTGTCTTCTACCTGCTCTTCAGGAGCTGGTTCATGCAGGTCATTGTTCATTCTATTCATGGGTCCTATCAGAAGTACCTTGGAATCCAGCTCTCTTTAAATACAGTTTCTTGCTCTTTTCACATATATGATATCACCCTGCTGCTTTCACCCCACTAATCTCATATAAGTAGAACCACCTTATCTTTTATCACATCCAATTCAAGAATACCAACTTCTATGGGATGTCTACAAACTTCCTCAGGCCTATCTATCTGGATGCCCTCTTCCCACCTCCCTAGAAGCCTGAGTTCCCTGGTTGCTCAGATTCCATATCCCTCAGCAAGCTCTGCCACACTCCTTCTCCCTGTGCTTAGATGGGGACAAGGCACAGGGCCTCAATCCTTTGTCAGGAGCACGGTGTCAGCTCATTGCTTGCTTCCCCCTGCAAGAGAAAGCTTGCTCTCTTTCGGAGATCGAAGCTGCCCAGAACACGATTTCTCTCACCAGTAGCTTTATCTAGACACTTGAAATTACCCACCAAGAAAGACTGTGTCATTTCTTGTTTGCTGCATAAACATTGTAGCACACGGCTGAACCTGGGGTAACTGATAAAAATTATCAGTGATTATTATAAACTCTTATCCCACCACACAGTGCAGGGGCCATGCCAGCAAAAGGGAGCAAGTGCCTAACTCAGGCTCAACAGAGAATGCCCACCTACAGCTGAGACTTTAGAATCACCCAGAGCAAAACTCAACAAGCAGGGAGGGAAATACTCCTGTGCAGGTGCAGGAAGAACAGCACAGCACAGTCACTCTGTTAGAAGAGTCAGCATTTAAATAAATCTCCCCAAATTGTCAAGGCAATATAATCCAGGTCCCATTTTGAGAATTGAATAACATAATTATTGGGGCTGAAAAGCACCCTAGGGATCAATTAATCTAATTCCTGCATAAAACAGATAAGGAAAGTAAGATTTAACATGAAGACCTTTCAAGCTAACACAGAAGGAGAATGAGAGAGAGAGAGAGAGAGAGAGAGAGAGAGAGACTAAATTCTGTCTTCTACCTATAGTCAGGAACTCTTGCTCTCAGTTTATGCTGCTAAACATCTTTGAGTGAGATGAAGCATGAGCTATGTGAACTCTTAGAACAAGATTAGAGCTCTTCATCTAAGTCAATGGAAAATAGCTACTCTCTTAACAGTGGCACTGATGTTTTTAAAAGAGAATGCCCTGGATTCTGGAAAAAAATATCATAATAAGAGAATTTATGAAGCTTGTATTATATATGTATATAATGTCAGAATGCTATACTTAGGTTAGCTCCTTTAATGCTCAGAACTTCTAAGGTATGTACTTTTGTTTATATCCCTTCTATAGATGAGGATAGTGAGTTACAAAGTGTTAAATGATTCAGGATTACCTGGCTAATACCTAGAAGGTGGGTAGTAGTTATTCAAATGCATAACATCCATGTTTATTTGATTTGTTATCAGCACAACCTCATATTTCTCTACTTGTTATTCATTCTACTAACAGGATAATAAAAATGCACAGATGCATACTAAGGTTTTCATGCTGTATAATTTGCCTTTAAAATAAAACAGGAAAAAAAGCCCAAATATCTATTAATAGAGAGGAACTTTAATAAAATGGGGCATGTCCCAATTATCCTCCTGTAAAGAGAATAGGTTAAACCACTTTGTGCTGATGTAGAATAATTGCTAAGAAAGAAAATATGATTAAGCTAAAAAGAAAAATAATAGCCAAGATGTGTATGCTGTGTTCCTAACTGGCTTTTCTCAGTGGGGTAAATATAAAAAATAAATATGGTTATGTAAAAGTGCTTTTGAAAAGGCACTATCAAGAAATTAGTGGTGGTTCCTCTAAGGTAAGGAAAGGAAGCAGAAGACTAGGGATTTGAGATGGAATAAAATTCTTCTCACTATACACCTTTTGAAAAATGTTTACATTTACACATGTGCAAATAAGATTAAGATTTAACAATTACTTCTATTCTGAAAAATTTTCAACTAAATTTTTTAAGTCCTGAGAAATTTTCAACTTCAAAAATCACATAAGTAATAAATTTATTTAGAAGCATTTTCAAATATTCAAATTACTATTTGTATTTAACCCATAAGACAGCTCTTTGAAAAACTAGTCTTCTTAACTCCTTGCCAAGATATTGATTCATTTCCGACTCATCAGAGAAAACAAATAGCTCAATATGTAACTAGCCCTAATGTAAGTTGTACATGGGAGTTCCAGGCAACGAATGTGGGTAGGGGGTGAAATGAAGGAGTTGGTACCTAAGAGGTAGTTCCTAATGCTGCTAAGATCTCTGCATTAAGAAGATCCATCTTCCGCATTCTTGCATACTGCTCAGGACAGGGACTCACAGCTCAGACTGCAAGAGTTACAAAACAAAAGAATACCATTCCTATTAGTGAAATGAATTCTTAAACCCTAATACATACCACATGCCTCCATCCATACTCACAAGACAAATCATGCTAAGGATTGATTTGGCATTAAATTCTTCAACTACATTCGTTCAACCTCTTCTTTTTTAAAAAATTTTATTTATTATTTTTATTTTTTATGTGTACGTGTGTATTGCCTGCATGTAGGTAAGTGCTCTCGTGTCTTGCAATGCCTATGGAGGTCAGAAGAGGCTGTTGGATCCCCTGGGACTGGAGTTACAGACAGTTGTTAGCTGCCATGTGGGTGCTGGGATTCAAACCTGGGTCTCCGGCAAGAACAACCAGTGTTCTTAACTGCTGAGCCATCTCTCCAGCCCCCAATCTCTTCTTTTCTATTTGCTCTGTTTTATTTCATACCTATCTCCTTTCTCTTCCCTTCTCCTCCTGTCTCTCCTTCTTTTCCTCTCTCCCTCTCTCCCCAGGTTTGTGAGAACATAGTCAAAAGGCAGCATAGTTTTCCCATGGTATTAATTTAATAGTTGTATCAGTTAAAATGTAATGAGAAGGTTTCAGACAAATCACATCTAAAAAAGAATTTTTCTGATGTTCCTGGCCTAAAGATCATTCTAGAACAGGAAACTGTCAAATGTCCAGAAGCCAAAGTTCATGCCCAGATAAATATAGCAAAACCAATAGATAAATACTAGCAAAACCAATAAAACAAAATTCACAAAGAAAGATGTGTATTCTGATAATAACCAAATTCAAATTAAATCAAATGTTGAGAATACCCAATATATATAATATTGTGAAAGAAGTTAAGTTGAGGGTTCCAATTTATGATGGTTCTACTTATTTATTTCACAATGGCACAAAAGCGATATGCATTCAGTAGAAACTACAGATCAAATTTTCCATTTTGAGCTGGGTGGGTGTGGTGGCATATACCTTTAATCTCAGCCCTTGGGAGGCAGAGGCAGGCAGATCTCTGTGAGATTCAGACCAGCCTATTTTCCATAATGAGTTCAAAGCTAGCTGGGGTTACAGGGAGACCCTGTCTCAAAAAACAGAAACAACAATTTTTTTTCGCTAGTCTAATATTTGCTTGGGTAGCAATGTGTGGTAAATTCTCCCTAGCAACTGAGAGCAGCAACAGTAAGCCACCATTCCCAGCCAGTCATGTAGTCACCAGGTGAAATGATCACATTCTGGCAGGCTTGTCTAAGCCATATGGGACCATGTCCAGCTGAGCACAGCTCTGAGCACAGCCCAAGTCATAAAAGTCCTCAAATGTGAGCTTTATAGATGACATCATGTACAGTATCAAAAGGTTGGCCACACCTGCCAGTGTATGGGGTTGCTAAGCCATGGTGTTCGGTAGGTGTAGCAGTTGCATTTTCAAGTCATATATTTAGTTTACAATGGGTTTACTGGGACATAACTCTATCATAAATCACAGAGTTAATGTGATATGACTTTAGAAAAGCAGTTGAGATGACCCAATAGGTAAAAGTGCTTGGTACCAAGCCTGATGACCTGCATTTAACACACATACATGCACACATGCACACACACAAGCATGCACACACACAGGCAGGCACACACACCCAAATAAATAGATAATAAAAATAAACAAATAATAAATGTAATAAAAAAATTTTTGAGACAGGGTCTCCCTGTAGCCTCAGCTGTCCTGGAACTTGCTATGTAGACCAGGCTAGACCAGCCTGGCCTTGATCTCACAGAGATCTGCTTGCCTCTGCCCTTTTGAATGCTAGGATAAAACACATGTAGCATGTGCCACTACACATAGTCATAGAAATTTTTTAAAGAAAAGCAATATACAGTAAAAACCATAAAGATGTTCATAATATTTAGCTTTTATATCACTTCTGGGGATTTACTTATGAGAAAATAATTCAATTAAATAGTTCAAAAAGCTATTATTGTGAAGACAGCAATATAATGTTATGTATAATACACATCTATATTTCTATAATAGTAAGTTGAAAGCTAAGTAACCAGTAGTGGAAGTTAGCAACTTAGAATATTACTCAATCATTTAAAACTGCAGTTATTAATACAACATAAAAACATGAGAAACTTAAGAACCTGTGGCTAGACAGCTCCCAGGCCACAGGGGACAACTACTACTATCAATACTGCTAACTCAACATAGTATTAAGCTGACTCACAATGACTTATTATTATACTCATAGATTAGTGCATCTCTCAACTCTCACCAGAGAAGGTTCTTCTTATAGTAGATGACAATTAGCATAGAGAACCATAATGGTCAATGTACAGAGATTAAGAGACTTCAGAGTGCTCAGCCCTAAGTGGGACACCTATATTATGCTTTCTCCTCCCAAGGCTCAGGGATCATTATGGAAGAGGGGCAGAAAGATTGTAAGACCAGGAAGTGGTAAGTGAATACAAGGAAACCATGTTATCTGGGCATGAAAGGGTAGTTACACATATGAACCTACAGCACTTGTAATGGCATGCACAAGAACTGTTCAACACCAAGTCAGTCAAAACCCCAGTATGGATAGGGGAGGTTGGCAAGAAGCCCCAGCCCTAACTGGGAATCTATTGGCAACAAATAGCTGCTGGAAAAGGGAGAGTCAACTTTCCTGACTGATGCATCCTTACTGGTAGGCTGACCATACTCACACCCAAGAGAATTTGAGGAACACAAATTAGACTCAGTAGGCCTTCAAAAAAAGGAAAAAGAACAATACAGGACATGAAGTTAGGAAGGTAGCAGGTTGGGGTTACAGATGGGGAAAAGGTCTGAATATGATCAAAATACATTGTATGAAATTCTCAAGGAATAAAAAAAATTTAAACATGAGCAATTTTAATATTGAAAAAGAATATTACATGAAAATAGCACAGATTAAAATTTTCTGGTTATAAATGTTATTAAATGTACATGAAAAGAACTAAAAATTGTTGCATAAAATGTGCATCTCTATTTGAAAAAGGTCAATTATGAGTTCATTTTAATTAATATTATTATATTATTATTACCATTCATTAAAGTTCATGGATATTTGGGTATTAAATGTTCATAAGTCTAATGTAAACAAGAGTTAAAATGACGAACTATCCAAAACACAACCAATATCAATTATTGAACTGGATATTTATTATGTTGCTTTCTGTTTGTTTAAAAGATTCTTTGAATATTCTTATGACACAGCAGATTCTCTTGATATGGTACAGGCATTCGACTAGAGGCTGATTTTCTAAATCCCTGCCCTAAATTCTGTAGCTACTAATTACTTAACTGCTAAAGCCTGACTGTAGGAATGGCTCCGAAGCTCTTTTTCTCACTGAAATGTTCGCTTTGATTACTGTCTTTTATTTACTCACATGAGGACTTGAAAGCCCAGACTCTAAACACAAACCCTTAGGGTTATCAAGAAATATTTCTTAATTCAAATGGTAGATTATAAATTTCATCCCTTCTGCCTTCTGATATTTGCTTTTGCTGCCTGAAGGAAAGGAGAGGGGTGTGTGCTTTCACTTGTTATTTATGACCTCATCAGATGTTGTTTAGAGCAATATGCTTAGAGTCAGGGTATAAAAGAATGGTGGGATATAGACTTTTCAAATGGAAAGTAGCTAATCGGACATAATGGACTTGACTTTTCCTTTACAATGTTTTTTTCAGGCTTTTGCCTTGGGGTCTGAAATTGTGGTTTCTAACCCTGAAAAAGAATTCTAGGAAGGCTGGCCCTATAGTGACAGGAAGACATCCTGACCTAGGGTGTGGTGTCCAGGCAGACCCTGGGCATTCATTCAAGGGCTGGAACGGGAGGGGGAGTCCAGACAATGTCCACTTCTCCAAAGACAAGAAGGCACAGGTGCCAATTAGAGAAATGAGATGAGTGCCAGTTACTCATAACCCATTTTCAACACTGATGCTCAAGACAAGTATAGAGTAGAGTTAATGTGACAAACTCCAAAAGGGAAAAAATCCTTATAAAACTTTTATTCACAGGGTAATGAGACAACATTTCATTCACCTTAAAGGGATCGTTTAACCCACAGAATAAACATGCAGGCACATGCCCAGGGAATAAAGCAATCTGGCAGCAGACTCAAAAGCAATTCTTCCAGAATGTTTTCTTCCTCAGCTTCTTTCCTTCACATGGATCCAAGTCTTCCCCTTTTGCTCAGTGAAACTCAATACTTTGAAAACTCTACTTCTTATTTTTCCATAGTTTTTTCTTTAGTTGAAGTTGGCTTGCTCAGTTGGTTGGCAGTTTGTGGACATAGAACAAAAGCTGAACTTGAAATCTGGAAAACTGGGTTTGAGTGCTTTCTCACTCAAAAATTGACTATAGAGGGCTAGAGAGTTAGCTCAGATTCACATGCCTGGAATCCCAGCATTATGGGGATAGGGACAGGTAGACAAAGGCCATCAGAAGAGCTTTCTGCCCAGCCAGACTAGCTGAAATAGTGAGTTTCTGGTTCAGTGAGAGACCCTGTCTCAAGGCCATAAAGCAGAGAGTGATAGAGGAAGGGACTTGGCATCTTGCTCTGGCCTCCACTGGCACAAGCCATATACCTACACCTTTACATGTATGCAGCACACACACACACACACACACACACACACACACACACATGCACACACTTAACTATATAGCTATTGAAAAGCCAGATACTTCTCTGTGGATCTATTTCTTCATCTCTAAGGCGGAGGGACTGCATGATTTCTAGAATGCCATCTAACTCAAAATATCTGCATCTAATAGGAAAAACACAGGGTGCCAAGAAATACTGGTGGGAGGATATATATCTTTTAAAGCAGATAAAACTATTGTAGAGCTTATAAAATCTGACGTTTCATTTTTTACCTGGCTTAATTTCTCAGAACTGAATCATTTGATGGAATGCACTACTTTAGAGTTAAAGACATATAGATCAAAACATAGAACTAAAAATAAACGATGAGCCTATATTAGGAAAAGGAAGATGGGAGCCAGTGAAGAAATTCCTACAGTAGGAATTTCTTACATTCTTCAAGACCAAAGCAAACAAGTAGGAAGGAAAAAATCCAGGTGCCCATTTCAGTGCAGCTTTTCTTCCTGGCACAGCACATTCTGGGGATAAGCTTTCATTTCTCCCGTTCTGTAGCCTGAAGGAAAAAGCATCCAGTTTATTTTCTAACTTTCTACTAGCTTACCCACCATTTTGATCTAAAAACAGTCAGGTTAAGAGTCAAGAATATGGAAACAAGTTGGGTGTTGTGGCACACACTTACACACTTTAATCCAAGAGCAAATCGTTGTGAGATCAAGGCCAATCTGGTCTCCATAAAGAGTTCCAGCCCAGCCATAGCAGAGAAAGTCTGTCTCAAAAAGACAGAAAAAAAAAGACGCAAACAAGATAAGGAGAGTAAGCATAAGTATAGTCCATAAATAATCTGTCAAATTTCACATGATAAAGTGGTTTGAATATTCTCCTTACAAACATTCTCCAACTTAATGAGGGTATCAAATCACTGCATCTACAGGTTTATCCTTTGTTCTTTTTGCTTCTCCACCTCAGAGCCAAGGTTCTGAAACTTAATGCATGACTCTTTATTAGTCATCCAATAAAGCAATCAGATTTGTCTTAAGAAATGAACTCTAACTTCCAATACTAGTCAATCATCGCAGGCTTCTGTCACAAAATGCCTTGTATTGGGTCCCTTAAGCATCAATTTGTTTTCTCAGTTTAGAGGCTAGACAAAGAAGGTCAGAGTACCAACATGAGCAGTTTCTGATAGAAGCTCGATTCATCTTTCAGATGGCCTGTGTCTTCACAAGGCTGAAAGAGATCAACAGCAAGCTCTCAAGTGCCTCTTCTTTTAAGGGCATTCGCCAACATGAGGTCCTATCTTTATGACTTCAGCTAAGCCTAAGCACCTAAAGCACCTGTTTCCAGTCATCACTTTGGAGACTAGGTCTTCAACATATAAGTCTTGAGGAGATACAGTTCAGTCCATAACACTACTTAACAAGAAAAGAATTTATGTTTTTCACTAAGATGGCATTGAAACAACAACCCCCGTTCTTTCCAAAGCTGAAGCCAAAGAAAAGACTTTGAAAGCCAAGAAGGCACTGCTGAAAAGGTATTCACAGCCCAAAAGAAGATGCCCTACATCATCTACAGTATGAATCATCAAGTTCCCCCTGACCACTGTGCCAGCCCTGAAAAACACAGATGACAACACATCCGTGTTCACTGGCAATGTTAAGGTCAGCAAGCACCACTACAGGCTATGAAGAAGTTCTAAGACATTGATGTGACCAAAGTCAATATCCTGACCATTCATGATGGAGAGAAGAAGGAATATACTCTACCCCTCCTGATTATGATGCTGAATTTTGTTTTTGTTGCTGTGACTGTTATACTTTTTTTTTTGGACATAGTCTGACTATGTATCCCAGGCTAGCCTTGAACTCAGTATGTAGAACCAGGCTATCTCAAATTTTCAATTCTACTGCCTTAGCGTCCTGAGTACTAGGATTGTTGGCATGTGCCACTATTCTTGACAGAGTGATGTTCAGATGTTTCCAACAAAGTTGGTATCATGTAACCTGAGTCCACATGATTATTTATAAATATACATATATTCTCATCATAAAAATAATTTATTAAAGAATAATGCATTACTATTTCACAGATTCAAAGGAGTCAAGAGAACCTTCAGGAAACCTCAAAGAATATACATAGCAGTTGCTACTGGTTAGTAATTAATGATAATAATACTAGAAAGAATTAGTTCAAAGAACATACTCAGTCTTTGAGACTTTTAATACAAAATTCAACCAAGCCTGAGCAACTCCTTCCCTAGTAGGGCACCTAGACCAATCGTTTCAAAGGTATTATTCAGAGTGGATGGCTAGACTGGGAGACTGGTGGGAGAACATTTTTCTGAAAAGGGAAGACAAGAGCTACAAGATGGCCAAAACACAAAAATGCCTAAGTGTATTAGTCAGGGTTCTCCAAAGAAACAGAAGCAGTAGAATGAATATATATATGTTTAGAGATTTATCAGCTTAGCTCACAGGATAGAGTCTGAGTAGTCCAACAATGGCTGCACCACACTGGAGAGGCTGAGAACCCATAGTCGCTCAGTCCACGAGGCTGGCTGTCTCAGTAGTTCCAATCTGACGCTGAAGGTCTGACGAATTCCAAAAGATCAGCTAGTCTTCAGTCTACAGCAGCAAGATGAACTCACCAGCAAGAGGGAAGGCAAGCAGCAAGAAGCCTGGCGTTCTCCTCTGCCTTGGCCTTTTATACGGGCTGCCATCAGAAGGTAACACCCATATTTAGGGTGTGTCTTCCAGCTTCAGATGATCCAATGAAGATCTCTCTCATTTCAGTTAATCCCAGATCCAGCCATCACAAGTCCACCCCTTGTCAACTTGACACCCAATACCATCTCTCTATGTCATGCTTAATTTTCAAATGAAAACAATGTTGAGGTCATAATTTCACCTAACATGATATAACTATCCCATCATACAATGACCAATACATTATATATCTTAGAGTAGGTGATAAGATCTTCGAGGAATGCTTAGTCTTTTAGTGTCTCATAACCCAATATGATCATATAGGTTCACAACACCTAACCACTTAACACTTATCTCAATTACACATTCAAAAAAGAATAACTCCAGTATCTGCTTAACATATGTGTATACATGCACAAGCCTATTCTTAACCAAATAGGACAAGAATACTCATGTCAATTACAATCCACTTTTCTGCAACCGGCCACATGGCCTAAGTTGGTATTTGTAACTGAGGTTCACAACCCCTAACCACTTAACACTTATCTCAATTACACATTCAAAAAAGAATACCTCCAGTATCTGCTTAACATATGTGTATACATGCACAAGCCTATTCTTAACCAAATAGGACAAGAATACTCATGTCAATTACAATCCACTTTTCTGCAACTGGTCACGTGGCCCAAATTGGTATTTGTAACTACCTTCCTTTCCTCCCTCTTTCTTCCTTTCTCCCTCCTTCCTTCTTTCCCATCCCTCCCGTGGCATTTAATCACATCCTTATCTCTTCAAGCAACAGATTTACATCCCATTAGTGTAAAGAAACTGGTAGCACACTGATGTTACTATTCTTAGTGTTCATTTGTACAAAATAAGTTGTATAGTATTTTCAAATGGCCTGAGATTCAGAAGAAAATAAGTTAAAATTTTGTCTCTTTGCGGGTAGAGTGACGTACTTGCTAGCAAAGCCTGTTGGGTCATCTTGCCAGCGGAAGTCGAGCTCAGGTCCGTAGACCTGCCGTTTCCTGTAATATGGACTGAACAATTGTCCGTGTCTGTTCAGTACGAACACTCCTTCTGGCTCCTCTTCTTTGGCACTCCACACTGGGTGGGTCCCCACACTTGCATCCTGGGGCTGGTTCTCAGTGTTGAGAATCAGGAGGAGGAAAGTACCAGCCGCCTTGCCCATGAGTTCTCAAGGTGCAAAGTCCAAATTTGGACAAGTTCTGGAAAGCCTGGTACTACAGTGCCCTTAAGCCCCACAACATTACAAAGAGACATAAGATCCTTCAGGCAAGAGAGGCCAGCCCAACCTGCATGTTCATTTACATAACTGAGGAACCCCTGATGGCATTTGTGGTCAATGCAATTGAAAGATAAAACTATCTGGTGGCAGTAACCATGATTTTTTTTTAAAGAAAATTCTGGGGAGTAAAATAAATACAATGTGTATGTATTTGTATATATGTCACTGATTTTTTTCTTCTTCACACACTGCTGGAGATAGACTCCATTTATCACAAATGGTAGGCAAGTGCTCCACCCTGAGCTATACCTCCTACTTCTATTCCTTGCTGGATGTTTGGAACAGAAGTATCCCATGTCATCAGCATTGAAACGAAGAGAAAAAGCTCTGAATGTTCCAGGGTATCTTGTGCCTTTCTAGTTAGGGTTCACCAGTGACTCTAGCCTGATGTTTAAATGGGCCTGATTTTCTGGAATGTTACTAGTGTTTGAATATATATTGTATCACTTAACAGGAAGAACTGGATAGTCAATGGGGAAAATAATACCTCTTTATTCAATGTCATCTTTTCCTGCCTTTC
>NW_008333371.1:887667-921317 GCF_000622305.1 Nannospalax galili | reverse complement strand
TCAGCAGCAGCTGTAGCCAGGTCAGCTTTTGTGAGTGGGAGTCCATGCTGTCGAGCCCATGCATAACCTCCATCTCTGCCACCATGGCCACTTTGTTCATGGGCCCATTGAGCAATGACAGGGATAGCTGAAGAAAGAGGCTGACAATCCAGAGAGGGTCATCTGATCTACTTGATTATTGAACTCATCTTCTGCTGCAGCCACCTTTTGATGAGCATTTACATGAGACACAAGTATGTTCACATCTGTTGCCCATTTGGAGAGATATATCCACATACTTCTTCCCCAAATGCCTTTCTCACCAATTTTCCAATCATGCTCCTTCCAAGTCCCTAACCATCCAGCCAAACCATTGGCTACAGCCCATGAATCAGTATATAATCGAACTTCTGGCCATTTCTCCTTCTAAGCAAAATGCACGACCATGTGCACTGCTGAAGATCTGCCAACTGTGAAGACTTTCCTTCATTAGTGCCTTTCAGGGTTGTTCCAGAAATTGGCTGTAATGCCTCAGCTGTCCACTTCTGAGTGGTGCCTGCATAGCATGCAGAACCATCTGTCAACCAAGTCCAAGTCTTCTCTTCCTCAGTCACACCCCATGAAGCCATAGGTGCATGCTTGAGAACAGGAGGCATCTTAACAGGAGAAGGAACCATAGGCATTTGGACAACTTCTTCATGTAATTTGCTTGAAATCACGTATATACCACTTCCATTTGATAATGGATTGTTGCTGTACATGCCTATTTTATGGCTTGGGGGATCAGATAACACCCAGCTCATGATGAGCAGCTCCAGTCTCATGGTGACTTGGTGGCCCATTGACAAACGTTCAGTTTCCACTAAGGCCCAATAGCAGGCTAAGAGCTGTCTCTGAAAGGGAGGATAATTGTCCACAGATGAAGGCAAAGCCTTACTCCAAAATTTCAATGGCTTCCACTGTGATTCCCTTATGGGGGCCTACCAGAAACTCCAAACAGTATCTTTATCTGCCACTGACACCTCAAACACCATCAGGTCTGCTGGATCATATGGCCCAAGGGGCAGAGCAGCTTGTACAGCAGCCTGGACCTGTTGAAGGGCCCTTTCCTGTTCCAGGGCCCAGTCAAAGGTAGCTAGCTGCCTTCCGAGTCACTTGATATATGGGTCGTAGTAACACATCCAGATGAGGAATGTGCTGCCTCCAGAATCCAAACAGGCCCACCAAGCATTGTGCTTCTTTCTTGGTGGAGGGAGGGGCCCAGTACATCAACTTATTCTTCACCTTAGAAGGAATGTCTCTACATGCTCCACACCACTGAACTCCTAGAAATTTCACTGAGGTAGAAGGCCCTCAAATTTTGGTTGGATTTATTTCCCATCCTCTCATGCGCGTATGCGTTACCAACAAGCCCAGACTGTTTGCTACCTCCTGCTCATTGGATCCAATCAGCATAACATCATCAATATAGTGGACCAGTGTGATATTTTGTGGAAGAGTCATGCAATCAAGATCCCTTTGAACCAAGTTATGGCACAATGCTGGAGAGTTAATATGCCCTTGAGGTAGGACAGTAAAGGTATACTGTTGGCCTTGCCAGCTGAAAGCAAATTGTTTCTGGTGGTCCTTATGAACCAGTATCGAGAAGAAAGCATTTGCCAAATCAATAGCTGCATACCAGGTACCAGGAGATGTATTAATCTGCTCTAGTAAGGAAACCACATCTGATACAGCAGCTGCAATTGGAGTCACTACTTGATTAAGTTTTCGATAGTCAACTGTCATTCTCCATGACCCATCTGTCTTCTGCACAGGCCAAATAGGAGAGTTAAAGGGAGATGTGGTGGGGATCACCACCCGTGCATCTTTCAAATCCTTGATGGTAGCACTAATTTTTGCAATCCCTCCAGGAATGCGATACTGTTTTTGGTTCACTATTTTCCCTGGCAGAGGCAATTCCAGAGGTTTCCATTTGGCCTTTCTAATGATAATAGCCCTCACTCCGCAGATCAGGGAACCAATGTGAGGATTCTGCCAATTCCTAAGTATATCTATCCCAATTGTACATTCTGGTATGGGGGAAATAACCAAAGGATGAATTCGGGGACCCACTGAACCCACTGTCAGTCGGACTTCAGCCAAAACTCCATTTATTGTCTGACTTCCATAAGACCCTACTTTAACTGGAAGGCCACAATGCTTTTTAGGGTCTCCCAGAATCAGTGTCAACTCAGAACCAGTATCCAATAGGCCACAGAAAGTTTGATTATTTCCTTTCCCGCAATGTACAATTACTCTAGTAAAAGGCCGCAGGTCCCTCTGGGGAAGAGGGGCCAGCATAACTCTTTGGTACTGCAACAAGGTCCTTCCTCAAGGGCACCCAGCCTTCCCTTCATTCAAGGGGTTCTGGGTCTGTAAACTGTCTCAAGTCTGGAAATTGGTTGACTGAGCAAGAGTCTCTATTACTACATCCAATGCTGACTTCCTGTCCTTCATCCTAGAGTTTTTCTGCTTATACAGATCAAATAAAAACTTAGTAGGCTTCTTAGGTATGTGGTCCCTGGAAACACCATGATTGATTAGCCAGTACCACAGGTCCATTAGAATCATGCCATCGTAGGTATTGTTTTGCCTTTGCCACCCATTACGATAAGTACATTCACCTTGTCTTTGGTAATTCAATACTGCCACCTGACCCCTACTCTGAGGCCCTGTTACACTTATTATATTTACATTTACTTTATGCAGTTGAGCAGCAGCATCTCCAACTGTAAGATTTGGCATAAGGAAAAGAGCAAAAACAAAGCTCTTCAAACATTCTGGTGTCTCCCTCAGTACTTTCCATCTTATAAAATCAGTAAAAGGCATGTCCTCTGGGCCCTCCCATTGTGGAGGATTTGGTGTTGCACTGCAAATCCACTGAGTATACCAATTTGCCTGAGCCTTACAATCCCTTCATCAACACTAAGCCAAAGGATATCAGGTATCTTCAGCTCTCTGTCAGTAGGCCATCTTTTGATAAATACCTCAGCCAACCAATTAAATAAACTTTAACACCTTTTTTTTACTGCATGAGCTTCCATATTAAACCTAGAATCTCCAGCCAGGGGGCCCATGTCAATAAACTCAGCCTGATCCAATTTTATGTTCCTTCCACCATTATCCTATACCCTTAAAATCCATTCCCAGACATATTCATTAGACTTCTGCTCATAAGAATTAGCAAGTTCACTAAATTCTTTACTGGTGTAGAGCACCTCCTCATGGACCACACTTTCCATCTCTCCTCTAGGGGCCTGCTTAGCTTTGAGTCTGGTTATAGATCTTGAGGCAACAACAACTGAGCTCTGAGGGACATCAGCTTCTTCTTGCTGAAGGAATTAGTTTCCTCAATGAGATTAGTTCCCTCAGGCAAGGGCGGGGAGGGTGGGTCTGCTGCGGGTGGGGAGATTAATTCATCAGGTGAATCAAATTCCTCAGAGTCTGAGGATTCAAAATCCTCAGCCTCCTCAGGGTTCTCCCACACATCTCCATCCCACGTGTCAGGATTCCAATCTTTCCCTACCAATGCTCTCACCTTTAGTGCTGACAGCCTTCTAGACTGGGAATTAAATTTGTGTTGTAGGTCAGCCAAATGTATAATAAGGGCTCCAGCTTGATTTTCTGCAGCTTCAGGTCTCTGGCTGCTGGAGAGAAGATTCTCTTCCAGGGCTCACTTGGAAACTTTTAAACTGTTGATTTGAATCTGGAGCTTGTCAATTTTATCATTAAGCTCATTATTTATTTTCATCACTTTATCCAGAGGTGCTAGAAGTAACCAGCCAGCATCATTATTTTGCTTATTTTTCTACAAATTGTCAAATGTTTTATGAATAGAGTCACTAAATTTCTTGATCTTCACAAGAGGTGAGTTAGGAGATTCAAATGCATCTATCTCCATAATTGTTTCAAATAGTCTACACCATGGATTTTCAGTGCTCTCCATGCTACTTGAAGCTGAAGACTCTGAGTCAGAGCACCTGCTGCAAATACCAACAAGCCCATTAAAGAAATTCATCCTTTCAATTCTGTTTCTCTAAAACCACTCCTGGTACCACAACCTGTATTAGTCAGGGTTCTCCAAGGAAACAGAACTGGTAGAATGAATATATATGTATAGAGATTTATCAGCTTAGCTCACAGGATAGAGTCTGAGGAGTCCAACAATGGCTACACCACACTGGAGAGGCTGAGAATCTGTAGTCGCTCAGTCCAGGAGACTGGCTGTCTCAGTAATCCCAATCTGGCATTGAAGGTCTGACGAAGTCCAAAAGATCAGCTTGTCTTCAGTCTACAGCAGCAAGATGAACTCACCAGCAAGAGAAGGCAAGCAGCCAGAAGCCAGGCATTCTCCTCTGCCATGGTCTTTTATACAGGCTGCCATCAGAAGGTAACACCCACATTTAGGGTGTGTCTTCCAGCTTCTGATGATCCAATCAAGAAGATCTCTCTCATTTCAGCTAATCCCAGATCCAGTCAAGTTGACATCCAGGATTAGCCATCACACTAAGGTTCTCAGTTAAACAATGACCTGGGCTTCAATACTGGCTCTGCCATTCATTGACTGGTATAAGGGAAATTTATTACAGTTTCTAAGCCTCAGTATTTTGCAGGGGTTTTTTTCCAAATAGGAATAGTATTACCTGTCTAAGTCAATACTCAGTTGACTAAATAAAATGCAATGATATGTCCTAAATACTCTCTAAATGTTGCTTTCCACAAATAGTAATGTCCTTTGCTTGCTGTACAGATGCTTTTTAGTTTCATGAGGTCCATTTGTCAATTGTTGATCTTAATGTCTGTTATATTGGGGTCCTATTCTGAAAGTCCTTTCCTATAGGCCCTCAAACACTTTGTCATGGAACACCATCCTCTGGGCATGACACAACCTTGCCCTCTCCAGCTCTCAGCAGCTGTGCACAAGCTTGAGTCTATTAATTGTCCATCGTGGGTGGAGGAAAGGGCTCATGAGACTGTACAAGCAATTAAATGATTGCTATAAAAGGCATTTTCTTTCAATGGTATAGCTGCTTGCAAATCCCCATGCCCTGTAAACAGGTCCTCATCCATGCTCCTGTAAGTATCCCTAATTAAACTCATTGATTGGCCAAGGTAGACTTAAGTGGAATTGTTTCTTTGGTCTGTCAGGGTGCCTTAACTGGGCTGAATAGGCAGACATTTGTTTCTCCAGGAAAAGTTCACACAACAACCTTCAATCTAATTTTTGCCATATGTGTGTGTGTGTGTGTGTGTGTGTGTGTATTATATATAATATATATATTTCAGAGGTTTAGTTTGTTGTTTTTATTGTACTTTTGTTGTTTGTTTTGTTTGCTTGGTTGTTTGGGGGGTTTTGAGACAGGGTCCTACTATATAGTCTTGGCTGGCCTGGAACTCACTGTGTAAGCCAGGCCAGCCTTGAATTTACAGAGATCTGCCTGCCTCAACCCCCCAAGTGCTAGGACTAAACATGTGTGCCACCATGCGCAGCTTATTTATATTTCATATTAAAACCTTTTATGTAAATGTTTAGGCATCTATAAAAGCATAGCAATAAGAAGCCACTTGTATCCAACAGCTTTAATAAGCTTTTATAAATTTGTGACTGGCCATTTCTCCTTTATACCCATCTACTTGCCTCCATCACCAAACAGACAACTCAAATCTTAGTTTCAACATTATATCAATCAGTATTTCAGTATGTATCCCTAGAAAGATTTTTTAGACATATTTTCTAGTTAACAGCTAAGGGAAAGGGCACACAAAAAAGAAGAAAGGAGCAGAGTACAAAGTATGTTATTTGTCTCATTACCATGGTAAAACACCTACAAGAAGCAAACTTAAGGAAAAAAAAGGTTTATTTTTGGTTCACAGTTCAAGGGTATAGTCTACCATAGTAGAAAAGGAATGGGAGCAAGAACTTGTAGCAGTTGGTCCTATTGTGTGTGTGTTGAGGGGGCGGCCTCAAGCCTGCGACCCCTGTACGAGGATGACTGGGGATGAATAAGCACGCTGTTTGCCAGCCCCTGCCGCCCCCAGCACCAGGAGCAGTCAGATGCAATGGGGAGTCTAGTCAAGCAGGAACTCCTTTATTTTAGCAGGGCAGGGTGCTTATAATTCCCCCACCCCTCATAGTTCTCAACTCAGCTTAAAGGTCAATGCATGCATGCAGGCGGGAGCCCATGAAAGCTTATGGAGGCATCCAATCCAATGATCTTCAAAACAAGTCAGGCCACGCCTCTGTA
This sequence comes from Nannospalax galili, assembly GCF_000622305.1. Lineage (NCBI taxonomy): Eukaryota > Metazoa > Chordata > Mammalia > Rodentia > Spalacidae > Nannospalax > Nannospalax galili. Next base: position 915,054 of record NW_008333371.1, on the reverse strand, counting down.
ACTTTCTCTCCGTGCCATCTTGGCAAGGCCGGGCCTTTAGGTCCCCACACCATTGCATCCACAATCAGGAAGCAGAGAGTGATGAGTGCTCAGCTCACTTTCTCCTTTTTATTCAGCCCAGGACCCTAGCCCATAGATTGGTGCCACCGTTAAGGCCTTCACACCTCAATTAACTGAATCTAGATTGCACCTCCCAGGAATGCCCAAGGCTAACCTTATCTGTAACCCCTTATAGGTGTGACATAAGCCTTATCTCCTAGATGATTCTAAATCCTGTTAAATTAACAATATTAACCATCATATCCAGAGAGAAAAGAAAACATCTGAAACAAAACAACAGACCAAAAAATGTGAGAGATTGGCAGAGAAATGTGGATCCATGGCCAGTCAGCAAAATCTCCATGGGAGAACAACAGTTCTGGCACCAGGAAGGCCATGAGCACTGTCAAAGCACCAGAGAAATGGTAGTGCCACTGGCAGGTAGATGATGCATCTGGAAACAGGGACAGGAAAATTGAACATAAGGGAACAAGTTAGGACCTGGGGACTGATACAGTGTGCTAGACATATTACTCTACATCTGGAGGAACACCAAAGAGAGCTTGGAGGGGCTGGATAGAGGCTAAGAAGAACACATGGTGGCTGAAGCTGGGGGAACAGCAAGATAGAAAGATACAGAGCTGGAGACTGAAATTAAAATGGAGTGCTAGTTTGGGGATCAGTTATGAAGTGGGCTTAAAGAAGGAACACAGGGAGAATCAGAGAAGGAAGGTTGGGGACTAGGAGAGAAAAGAAGCAAATGCTGTAAACTGAGTGGGTGCTGAAGAGAGAGCCAGAGCACTGTTGACCCCAGGTGGATATCATCCTAGCCTGAGGCAAAATCACTCTGCACACCACCAGTGAAATTCGGAGAAGTCGGGTGACTCTTAGTCTTGTAGAAGTCGGGTGACTCTTAGTCTTGTCTAACTGCTCTCTCCGGGAGTTGTATTCTCTCCATCACCACCTGCTTCCTTTACATATTTGATTTCCATGTCACTCAGAATTCTCAGTCTCCAGATTCTCCCTCTACCTCCTCAACTGGATCTCCTCAAAATCTTTGAGTAGATATTCTTTCTCTTCTACCTGCCCTCCAGGGGCAGGTGTTTTCCAAGCTTCCTGCTCAACTTCATTTATCCCCATCCCTAGTCCTACCTCTTATCTTGAACATAGAACACAAATTATGGCCTGTCGTACAACTATCTGCACACTGTTTCCATATATCTTAAATTCAATGTATTCAAAAACTAATTTTTTTTTGCTTCCATAAATCTAGTTCTTTTTCCCTTTTCTTATTATCTTGGCCCATAGTATCTCTAATCACCCACTTGTTAAATAAGAAACTTTGGAATTAGTATTCTAAACTTTCCCTTACTACCTGGAGTGAGCATGCTTGTAGCTACCCAGCATCTACTGAACGTGGATTGTATACTCAGTTTTCATACAATGAACCACTCACTCACCCATAGTGAAGTCAGTGAGAAACTCTGAACTATAGATTTACTTTTCTTAAGGATGGAGAAAGAGGCGTATAGTTTGGAGAAGGCCACCAAACCATCAATAGTCCTCTTTGGTGAAGCATGCATTACCCCAACAGTTTAATTTTTACTAGAGGAATTCTATGGTATGGTTTGAGTATGGTTCTTGGTTATGTGGTCTCCAAAACTGACTTTCTGATGCTCCTGGAAAGCCTGTGACCTATGAAATGCCATTCCCCGGTTCCTTTTCTGGTTCAATTAGCTGAGTATTCCTTTGCTTTCAACTAAGAACCCTGATGCCTAAGTTGCCTCACTTTCTCAAAATCAGTTGCTAAGCTTTATCTTCCGGGTTTACAGAAGAAGACAACATAAGTTCTCTTTTCATTTTCATTGCCCTGGTGTTACGTTCTTTGCCTTCCTATGCTCCCAGGCCCCCATGCATCAGCACACTATACAATATATGTTTCTTTGCACATACCTCCTTTGGAATTCAGCTCAACATCATCTGTTCCTCATAGATCCCTATATCATAGCACTACCCCTACTCCTTCAGAGTTATTTGTTTACAGTGCTGTTTTGTCTATTGGTATGGGGGGGGTGTTAAGACTGTGTGATTTAGTGCAAAGAGCACAGGTTTTGACATGAGGCAGCCACAAGAACCCCAACTTGCTACAAGATTTTGAGCAATGCCCTAAACCTCTTTAGTTGTTTCTTTATGATAAGCATGTTTACTTTGATGGAAGTAAACTAAATGAAGAATTAACGATGAGGGAGATGAAGACAGGAGAATCCCTGGGACTTGCTGGTCAGAGAGTAATCAGTGAGCTCTAGGTTCAAAAAGAGACCTGTCACACACACAAAAAAATAGTAAAATTGGAGCGCAGTAGAGAAAGACATTCAACATCAATCTCTGGCCTCCACATGTACTCATATACATGTACATGCATGGAGAGAGAGAGAGAGAGAGAGAGAGAGAGAGAATTAAAGATAAGACTATTACAGATTCTATTCCCCTGGGTACTGCCATACAAGCTTCCATCTACAGAAGAAAGGCTACAAATCACTTGGATGGACGCCAAGCCTGGGGCAAGACTTGCTTGCTCCAGATCCAGCTTAGCAATGAAAAACTATGCTCTTCACCAGCCTCTCTGAGAAATATTCCTTCTGACCCAGGAATTAGCTTAGGAGAGGCTCACAGTGCCTGAGTAGGACTCTATTTAGGTTGAGGATCACCACTGATAACTTTTCTCACAGAGTGATGGAATAGTTATTGGACGACAGATGTAAACACTAAGCATAGTGCTGACACATGGCAAATAGCACTCAGCAAGTAGTAGGCATTATCATTCATTCAGGGCAGCTCATGCATCATTTTTTTGCATTCCAACAGCATCTGAAGAAGTAAGGTTCATGGAGATTTGAATCAATGTACTATGGACAGTAAATGAACTCATGTACAAATTCTGTTTTAACTGAATCTAGGCTGTTTTCCTTACCCCTGCCTTTATATCATTGAAAAAGAATTAGCCAGGCATGGTGGCATATGCCTTTAATCTCAGCACTCAGGAGGCAGAGGCAGGCAGATCTCTGTGAGTTCAAGGCCAGCCTGGTCTACATTGTGAGTTCCAGCCCAGCTGGGGCCACAGGGAAATGCTTTCTCAAAAAGACCAAAAAGAAAAAGAAAAAGAATCCCTACTTATCAGCTCTCTATATCTACCTCAAATTTCATGAAGCCTTTCATACTATTCCCAGTCCAAGAATCATTCTGAGTTCCGAAGTTCTTTACTTATACCTTCTATGAAACCTAACCTAAGGCTCACAAGTTGATTCATAGTAATTTGCTTATGGGGCATCTACCTAACTAGCTCTATATTGATCGTGGACAGGGTTCATAACATTTTCCTCCATCAACTTCATAGTATCTATGATGATTGATTTTATGTGTCAATTTGGCTAGGCCATAGTACTCACATATTTGGTTAAATTGGGTATTTTTTATATATGATTATCATTTAAATTCATAGACTTTGAATAATACAGATTATTTTCATAATGTTGATGGCCTCATCCAATTAATTAAAGGCCTTATAGAAAACAGGCTGACATTCTTCAATGAATAAAGAATCTGCTTCCCAGGGTGTGTTTATTGAGGCTGTTTACAGAAGGGTTTAAGTAAGTGTGAAAACCATCCTGAATGTGGGTGGCACATCCATGGCTGGGATCCTGGACGAGAGAGAGAGAGAGAGAGAGAGAGAGAGAGAGAGAGAGAGAGAGATTAGCACCAGCATTCTCTCTCTGCTTCCTGATTATGGTCCCAATGTAACAAACTACCTCATACTCCTGCCACCATGTCTTCCCTGCCATGATGAACTGTATCCTTTCAAACTATAAGCCCAAAGAAGGCCTTCCTCCCTTAAGTTGTTTCTTGTCAGATATTTGGTCTCAGAAACAAGAAAAGTAACTAACACACATACACACACACACACATACACACACACACACACACACACACACACACACACACACACATATATATATATACACATAATCCTAAGGTTGTCTTTTTCTGGAGTGGCCTGATCAACACAGGCCTGCTTAATTCAAGATGTGCCTTCTTAAAGCAGATATTCCATGACTGTTCCATGAATAGATGGAACTAAAAGCAAATGTCAAGTAGAAGATGAAAAGTGCCATAGCAATGTGAGGTAGTTGAACACAGGGACAAGGGATGGTAAAAGGGGGTGGGATATGGAGGGGAGCCTCTGGAATCTCACTTCTTTTTCAGTTTTCTTAGGCAAGGCTCAAGACAGACACTGCCCATTCAGTAGCAGATTCTATGTGGGGCCAGAAGTTATTTTGGCTGAATATCTGAAGGACAGGAACCTAGATAAGGTAATGGTGCAAAGTCCATGAAGTGATTCAGTACCCACGCTACTGCCGGACTGGAACAGTAACAGGACTATTATTTAGCTGTGCCTTAGGTATAGCAGCGAAGGCCAGCAGTGACCCTCACTCTTCCTGCACTGAGCTCCCCTGGGCTCACAAAGCCTGGTGCCCCTCCTTTGTCTTCCTTCACACTCTCCCTGGCACCTTTCTTCTAGGAGAGGCCTCTTATCTCCATTGCTAGGTTCCTGTATCAGCTGCTTTGGGTTCCTGGTACTGCCCAGGCAGAGCTGTATTTAAAAACCATTTCACTCTGCAGTCTGTGCAAATACAGGAACTGTGTAAGCAAGTTTTTTTTTTCAAATGGAAAACTATAAAATGTGGACAGTAAATTACATCGCTCTTTTTCCCCTCCCAGTGAAAAATGGCAGGCTGCTAAGTGGTTTGAGGCTCAGTCAGTGTTTCAGATTAAAGGGAGTCAAATCTAAACCTCACATTACTTCAAGAGCATGAAAAGATATAACTTTAAATAGTCCCCATAAATGATGGGGGTAAAGAGGCTGGCTGTCAGTTACTATGCTATTTTTGTATTTGCAGATAGGCAGAAGGTTTCTAGATCTTTTAAAGCACAGGTATATCCATTTTAAAGTGAGCCATTTTAGTAAAATCCAGGCTAGCAAAACAGATGAATTAGCAAATGATTCTTCACATCACAAAGAATCCCTTACTTCAAAAGCAGTTAAGACAGTCTCTATAGTCATTAATAGCTTAAAACTCTACCACAAATGTGTTTCTAATGATCCATCCAAAAAAGTATTTCCCTGTCTAAAGAGCTGTGGTAATTATTTAGACTTTATAATGAGCTGTATCCATATTGCATTATTTAAAACCTGTACTTACTGGAAATCTATATCAGGGAAAGGATTTACTACACATACACAAGTGGCTTCCCTTTTCTGGTTGAGTTGTAAAATGAAAATGAAAGCAAATAAAGAATATAATCTTAAGAATGAGATTGCTTGGGATTTAAGATAACATCCTCATGTTTTCTCTCATGTACATGTTAGCTTTGAAACTTTAGATATGTGTGTTTTATTTGGAATACCCCTAGAGGTTGGGAAACTAGTAAGGGGCTGTGGGGAGAGAGGAATACTTCAAGGGAAGGGAGATAGAATGCAGGATATAAAGAGGAATAATGGAACAAAAAGGGTTAAATGGAGTAGGGAATGTGAAGGCAGCTTAGAGGAGGGAACATGGAAAGGGATAACTAACACTAAAGTTCTTTTGAAAGAGCATTATGGATATGTACTATTGTAGGAGCATTCCTAAATATACACGTATATTAAAAAAGTTTAAATGGAGTTGCTGTTTAGGAGGGGAACAATACCCCAACTATATACCTCATCTTAGCAAATAAAAAAACAAGTAACAGGAATTGGTTTCCTGTTTTTGAGTTGTTGGCCAGTGGGGTCCCATAGACCCCACAAATGTTACAGGTTCCTGTACCCATTTTCCCAAGGTATTAACTTTAAAATAAAAAACTAAGTACTTGATATTACAAGAACCTTGTGTATGTAATATTTCTGTCTCACAAGAACCTGTTTCTCACCTAATGTATACAAAGTATTGTATTACTTTCTAAAGTGAGCACAGAGTAAAGGTGATAGTTTTCCCTACGAAAAAGTGGAAAAATAAGGAATAAATATGAACCACTTAAGAAACAAAGTCAGGGATTATGTGATTAAGCACCACACTGAAAGTCATAGGCAGTATGTACAGCAGGGAATGAGAGATCAGTATATGTTGGACTAGGAAGAAATGAGAAACCTGACTTAGCATCATAGGAGTACACAGAGGAAAGGTAAGAATTTGTGCCAAAGGTGACTTAAAATTAGCTAGGGAAAGGACTTAGAAATAAGAGGGGAGGGGCTGACAGATAGCTTAGCAGTTAAGAGCACTGGCCACTCTTGCAGAGGACCCAGGTTTTGTTCCCAGAACCTACATGGTAGCTAACAACAGTTGGTAACTCCATTTGCAGGGGAATCCAACACCCTTATCTGGTCTCTGTGGTCATCACACCCACGGGTACACTTACAAACACACAGGCAAAACACTCGTGTATATAAAATAAAATAAGTAATTAATTTTGAAAAAAGAAATAGGAAGGGAAATGTAGAAAGGGCAGATGTACAAAAGCAGAGATGAAAGTAGAGAAGCTCATCAAATAGCAAGCCCTGGTAATGAACGAGATGTAGTCAATACAGAAATCATGGGCTCAAATTCTATGAAAGCAAAAGGAAGCCACGGCATCTCTCAGAGCTCTATTGTTCAGTCTGACCCCATCAGCAGCATTTACACTAAAAGTCTATACTATACTATAACTTGTCAAAGTACTAGCTTGCCAGTGACACTTAAACCTCTTTTAATGATGGACCTAGTCTGGGACTCACAGAGCAGTTTTTCATCTTCTCTACTAACCTGCCAGCACTAGCAGTTTTCAGTCACAAAATGCTTAACAAAGTATTCATAGGAATGGAAGTGTTCTGGAGTGTTCTTACCCTCATTGCTCTCTTATTCTCTCTTCCCCTACAATAAATAACCTTAATATAACTCCTAAGAGCATTGAATTACCCTGGAACTGTTGGACACTTTGTCCAAGATCATACCAGACACGCTTCACAGTCACAGAACAGTGACAGGCTCTGAGAAGGATCTGCCCAGTTAATTGCCCTAGAGTTAAACCCTTAAGTATAAGCAACCCAGACATAAGCAGAACTCATTTTTTGGCATCAGTCCAAGAGAATCTAACTCAGGGTTTTAAAAACATAGGTCTAGAGAGTGGAAGACAGCCCACTTTGTATACTAAATATAGTTGTGTTTCTAAATCATGTTATCTTTTAATTGCATACAACTTTACACTTTGGAAAAGAACTTTAACTATCTAATGTTTTAAATGTGGATCTCTGTGAGTTCGAGGACAGCCTGGTCTACATAGCGAGTTCCAAACCAGCCAGTGAGACCTTGTCTCAGAAAACCAAAAAGGAAAAAAAGCCTTCAAATCTAGAAATCATTAATTTGTCTTATTAGGATGCTATACATACAGTGTAAACCTTAAGTGTAAAGCTTCTACACATACACAACCCATTTAATTAGCAGCCAGATCATGATATGAAACACTTCCAGACCCCCCAAAAAAGCTCTATTGGATACCTCCCTTCAATATGTTTTTCTTTATGACATGGAAGGGCATAATGACATACCCCTGTAATCTCAGCACTTAAGAGGTGGTTACAGGCAGGTCAGATGGTCAAGTTCAATCTCTGCTACATGAGACTGTACCCCCTCCCAAATTAAATTGTTAATCCAAATAATAAATCCCAGTGAAATTTGGAGAAACTATTTTGCTTTCAGAGTTTCAGGAAACTATGATGGAAAACAAGTCAACAAATTACCAATGTTCAGAGTGTACACCAAGAAAATGTGTTGCCTCTCTTGGCAGGGCCCAGCCTTTTGAAAACTGGCTGGTCAGAGACATTAAAATTTTCTTTTAAAAGAAAATCATACCTAAGCAATATTGGTAGCAGGCATTACAAGTACTTAAAGATAATTATTGACCTCCAATTTTTTAAAATTCAGAAATACATCTAGCCATCATCAACATATCAGAAAATAAATGAACTGTAAACAAAAGATAACTGACAGGTATTTTATGAAATATTTTTTAAAAAATATGCTTTTTGCTTTGTCTCAGTTAACATGCTAATAAGATATCTGTACAGATATCTGAAGGCAAAAATCAGAAGCAAAAAAATTCCCGGAGGAGGGAATATCACACCTTCAAAAGTTACACTAACAAAAGTTAGACAAGGTTATTTTGGGAAAATGTGGACCTACACTTATTTAAATAGTCAAGCAGGTGGCTTTCTTGTCCCTCTGTAGCACATAATACAAACCACAAACATACATCATTGTGAAAACCAGGCAGAATGAAAAGAAGTTTCACAAGTCAATAAACTATAGACAGATGGCAATAAGGGACTCGATCACAATAGACACCTCCATGGCCAGGTCTGAGGCACATTCTGTAATTTACAAAAGCTTGCAACCTTACATTTAATCACCAATTTGCCAATAATACAAAACTGAAATCTTCCTGAGGAATACAACCACACACTATTACTCATCACTCAACAGCTCTCTACAATACTTCAGTGCCAACTTTGTCAGCAATAGAATATGACCAAAGCAAGCTTTGTCCTAAAACAACTGAGATAAAGGCTACAGACCCTGGGATTGTGGAGGCTGACAACTTTCTCCTCTTCCTGATATAACATCTATTCAACCTTCACTCCTGTACAAAACAACAAGAGGTCAGAGAACTATGCCTGGATTCTACTATCACCAGGTCAAGAGCATCAACATGGAAAAATGTCCTCCCAGGGCTAGAGAGATGGCTCAGTGGTTAAGAACACTGCCTGCTCTTGCAGAAAACTGGAGTTCACTTCACAGCACTCACATGGTGGCTAACAACCTTCCATAACTGCAGTTCCAGGAGATCCAACACCCTCTTCTGAACTCCTCAGGCATTGCACAACACAGGTACATTTATACCCATGCAGGCAATACACTCATGCACATAAAATAAAAATAAATAAATAAAATATTTTTTAAAGTCTTCTCTCCTTGCCATCATTTACATTCTCATTTAATGGACAATAGCACACTCATAACTATGTCACTTAAAATCCCTCAATAGCTAAACCTATCCTTAACAAGTAACCAAGTTAAATTGCTCACCAGTCACCATCTGAGGATAAACCACAATGACCCCTAGATTAGCTTTTCTACAGGTACACATATAAATAGATTCTGTATCACTTGGGAAGCCCTTACTTAGTCTCACTCAAATTCAGAATTGATTAAAAACCTCCAGCAAACACACACTACAATATAAAATCAAAAGAAAGGGGCTGGAGAGATGGCTCAGTGGTTAAGAACACAGGTTGTTCTTGCAGAAGACCCAGGTTCTAATCCCAGCACCCACATGGCAGTTAACAACTGTCCATAACTCCAGTCCCAGGGGATCCAACAGCCTCTTCTGACCTCAATGGGCATTGCACGACATGGGTGCACTTACCTACGTGCAGGCAATACATGCTTACACATAAAACAAAAATAATAAATAAAATTTAAAAAAATAAAAAATAAAGAGAAAGAACCTGAAGCCTTTTCATACCCAATAAGAAAACAACCAAGGAACATCAGTGATACAAACAGAATCAGACTTCAACTCAACAAAGGAAAGGCTGAGTTTCATACCAGAATCACAAACAACAAAAGAAATCCACATGCCAAAATCACAGTGAAAAAATAATCATATGAAAAACCCAAATAATATATCCCCCCAAACACCACCAATCCTATAGAAGAGTTCAACAATGAGAATCCCCTAGAGATAACACAGAATTGAAAAGAACAATCATAAACATGATGAAAAGATTTAACAAATTTAAAGAACACACAAATCAAAGAGCTAAAAGGATAAAATTCTGACTGAATTCACAAAAGAGATAGAAATATTTACGAAAACTCAGGCTGAAATGAAAAAGGAAATGGAAAAACTCATTAAGCCAATTTGAAACAACAGGAGAAAGCCTTGGCAATAGAATGAATGAAATGGAAAATAGAATATCAACACTGGATGATAAAGTTGAAGAATTGTACTATTCAAGCAAAGATTATAAAGTTGTTTTGTTTTTTTTTAAACACAGGAATGAAATATGCAGGAAATGTGGGACACTGTGAAAAGACCGAATTTATGTGTCATAGTTATAGAGGAAAGAAGACTCTCAGGATAATGGTATTTGTGGTCACCACCAGCAGCAGCCGCTCCTCCATTCTCACAGGTGCTGCTCCTTCCTTCTCATGGACGTTGAGGCTGCTCCTCCACTCGCCCTGGGCTGAGGACACTCTTCTGCCTGCCCTGGGCTGAGGCCACTCTTCTGCCTGCCCTGGGATGAGGCCACTCTTCTGCCTGCTCTGGGCTGAGGCCGCACTTCTGCCCACCCAGTGCCATCTTCTGTCGTCGCTGCTTCTGCCCAGTACTGGACCCCAGGGCTGGTGAGGAGACTGTGTCAGCGGAGCCTCATTCAGACACAGGAGACCATGTTCAGTGACAAAGGACTGGTTTATTGCAGGAAGGCACAAGCTGTATAGGGGTAGTAGTCCAATCACAGCACAGCAAGTAGGATACCTTATTAGCATAACAGGTTTAGTATCCTATCACAGTACAGCAAGTAGGATACCTTATTAGCATAACAGACTTAGCGTCCTATTAGCATAACAGACTTAATGTCCTATCACAGAATAGTCAGTAGGATGCCTCATTAGCATAATGGGTTTCAGATTACAGAGCCTGGATTCCTGGAAACCACATGACTTCGACTGTTGCAATATCTAAGTGTTGCAATTTGGAATTCCAAGGGTGGTGATTAGGGAGTGGTGAGCTCTAGGCATCAGTCTCATGATCTGCCAATAGGAGAAAATATCACAAGGTGTTTCTTGTGGCCCCAGTGGTCTGGCCTGCTGTATGGCTGTCAATAAGACTTTCACCCTAGGCTCAAGCCTGTCTCCCACAGGTATTGACCAAATCTTCAACAGGATCATAGAAGAAAACTTCCCCAAATTAAGGAAAAAACATGTCCATACAAATACAAGAAGCACATAGAACACCAAATGGCCAGGATCAGATAAGAAACTCCCCATTGTGGGCTGGAGAGATGGCTCAGCAGTTAAGAACACTGACTGTTCTTGCAGAAGACCAGGTTCAAATCCCAGTACCCACATGGCAGCGAAGAGCCGCCCATAACTCCAGTTCCAGGGAATCCAACAGCCTCTTCTGTCCTCCACAGGCATTGCACAACACAGGTGCACTTACCTACATGCAGGCAATACATGAATATGCATAAAATAAAAATAATAAATAAAAATATTTTTAAAATAAAAAAAGAAACTCCCCATTGCATATCACAGTAAAAGCACTAAATATTCAGAGAGAATACTGAAAACTGCGAAAGAGAAACATGTTACATATAAAGGAAAACCCATCAGAATTACAGCTGACTTTTCAGTGAAAACTGTGAAAGCCAGAAGAGCCTGGACCAAAGTATTCCCAATTCTAAATGACCATAGATGCCAACCCAGAATATTTTACCCAGCAAAAATGTCTATTATAGTTGAAGGGGAAAGACAAATCTTCCATGACTTGAATAGGCTGAAAGGATTCATGTCCACAAAATCAGCCCTTTAGAGAATACTTGAAGCAATACAAAGAGCTGAAGAAAGGAATGACTATAACCAAGGGACATCAGAAAAAAACTAAATGAAGGTCTAATTGTAAAAACATAAACCTGGGGGCTGGAGAGATGGCTCAGCAGTTAAGAGCACTGACTACTTTTGCAGAGGACCCGGGTTCAATTCCAGCACCCACATGGCAGCTATGAACCGTCCTTAACTCCAGTTCCAGGGGAATATGACACCCTCTTCTGACCCCAGTGGCATTGCACAACATGGGTACACTCACATACATTCAGGCAATATACTCATACACATAAAATAAAAACATAAAAAAAAAACCATACACACACAAAGCTAGACCAAGAATGCATACAGGAATTAAAATGACAGCAACCAATACACATCTTTCAATAATAACATTAAATATCAATGAACTGAACTCCCCAGTCAAAAGACACAGTCTAGTTGAATGGATTAAGAAGCAAAATCCATCTTTTTTTTGTCTATAAATATGTCTTCTTATATTTACAGATAAGTATACCTCTCACCACTCATCCTAAAAACTTCTTGGAACAAACGGAGACTATTACAGAGTTCCACAACTAGTCAAACACAGAAAGTAAGTGTCTACAAGAAGCCCAGCCCTAAGTGACACACTGACAATGCAATCTCCACACCTGAGGCTCAGGGAACATAGTGGTACAGGCGGTAGAAAGAATATTAATGCACTTCTCAACTCTCACCAGCAAAGCTTCCTCATGCAACAATTGGTGATAAATCCAGAAAAACCACAACAGGCCGAAGTGCAAAGAATGAGAGACTGCAGAGTATATATCCCTAGGTCAGACACTTATATCAAACCTCTGCCACCTAGGGCTTAGGGAGATTATGGAAGAAGAGGAAGAATCACTGTAAGAGCCAGAGATAGTAGATGACCACAAACAGAGTTTTCCAGATAGCTAGGAAGTTACTCATATGAATTCACAGCAATGATGATAGGATGCACAAGACCCATGCAAGTTCAAAGTAGACAAAAAACCCAGCACATAAGGGAGAAATTAGTAAGAAGTTCCAGCCTGAGAAACTAGTGGCAACTGATGACTACTGGAAGAGGGAGAGCTAGTTTTCTTTAAGGGAGTGACACTAAATAGGTTAATCAGGCTCCTGTTGATGGACTCACACCAAGTGACATTTGAGGACACAAACTTGACTGGGTATGTGACAGAATGTATGAAAACTGACTGGGGAGACTATAGGGGGTGCAGATAAAGGAAGGGATCTAAATTTGATCAAGATGTATTATATGAAATTCAGGGGAAAATAAATTTAAAAAAAAATAAATGACAAAAAAAGACTATAAGAGCTTACTACAGCCCCCTAAAAAATAAGAGCATGCATTAACATTGTACTAAAGTACAGTTGAGGGGCTGGAGAGATGGTTCAGCAGTTAAGAGTACTAACTGTTCTTGCAGAGGACCAAGTTTCGTTTCAGTTCCCAGCATCCATATGGTGGCTAACAACCATCCATAAGTCCAGTTCCAGGGAATCTGACACCCTCTTCTGATTTCCACAGGCATTTCACAACTCAGACGCACTTATATGCAGGCAATACACTCATACATATAAAATAAAAATAATAAATAAAATATTTTTAAAAAATAAACAAATAAAAATGCAGTTGAGGTCTGTATATAATGAGCTTAAATGGTAGCTCTGGTCTCTGCTGACCTACCAGAATACGAAACAGCATCAGATGCATGCCCTGGGAATTGGATTCAAGTGGATATTTCCATGAAGGAAGGTTTTCCAGAACTGCTCTAAAAAATCTGCAGGAATACATAGGAAATGGGAATGGATGTGGAGAGAAGTTGAACTGCAGTAAAGAGCCCAACGAGCCCCAAGGGGATTTCTGAAGCTCAGATGGTCCCTTTGAGCTTTACCACCTGAATCAACAAATTAATTTTTATAACCTCATTCTGACCAGCCATTTCTGTGAGCTGCCCATAGGAAGGGGACATAAGCTTGAGTAAATGGGTCTCTTCAGCTGAGAGAAATTCCAAGGAAGATTCAGATGAGAAATCTAAGTCACCAGCAGTCTAAGAACCGTGGAAGGAGTGCTTCAGGCCTGACATCCTGATGTCCAGAGGAAGCAGGAAGTACACCAGCTGCACACAGCACAGCCCATGCTTCTTCTCTCCATTTGCTCTCTATAAGTCCCGAGGAACATTTTCCAGAAATCTGAATGGTCTTTTGCCTCAAAGTACTTATGATAGGAGAGAGGGAGAGAGGGAGAAAGAGAGGGAGAGGGAGAGAAAAAGAGAGGGAGAGAGATAGGGAGAGAGAGAGAGAGAGAGAGAGAATAAGATGGAGGGAGGGAGGGGAAAACTCTGAAGCCTGTTTCATATATTCACTCTCTCCCCCCTCTCTTACTCATTCTTGACTTTTTTTCTCTCTCCTTATCTTTAACTAGCACCTCTGCTGGTCTAGGTAGCTTAATTGGTTGGGTGACCTAGAGGTCATCTCTGAGGGGACTGAGTCTGTTAGCCATCACACCCCTCTCAGCTCATGACTGCTGTGTTTTTCCATTTACTTTCAAAATTAGATGGAAGAGAAATTCCCCACTGGATCACCTAAGTACCAGGTTTTTCCATGCCCCTGGTGTACAGAAGGCTGACAGTTTTCTCTTCAGAATCAATTTTCTCTGACAGAATAATGACTCCTTTTCTTTACTATTAGTCTCTTGGCCTGAGGCATCTAAAGTGATGGGGGCAGCTGTAGCTTAAAGACTAATAAGACTACTATATTGCCCCTTGATTGACATGCTCCTACACTGGGTAACAGGATCTCTAAACCCACAGATCTCATAACAGTTATAAGGATAGGAAGCCCAAATTTTCCAGATAGGCCACTGGTGACCTTGGTAACCTTTGGTCCCTTGATCCATGTATTCTGCCTCACTGACACAAAGCACTGTTTGTAATGATGGTTGCTGTAGGGGATTTACTGTACTTGTGTCCCATCCTTACAGGTTTTCTCCAACCTGGCACCTCATTTGTGTCTTTGCAAGGTAATTCTATCACTCCACTAGATGAGCAGCTTCTAGGTGGTATGGTATCAGATAATAATGGATCCTATGATTATGTGTCCACTTTTATACTTTTTTGGGTTAAGACAGGGTTCTTGCTCGAACACAATGTTATAACAATTCTGTATGGTAGATCCCATACTCTATAAACTACCAGACAGTGGAAAGGTAAGAAAAACCAACCCATACTCAGAACATATGTTGATTCTGATATGAAAAACCTAATGGAATCAAACTATCCCCAGTTGTTGATTGGTCTTCTGGAGACATGATGCCACACGGGGAACTCAGTATTGATATTTCTTGCTGGTATGTAAGCACTGTGGTGGCAGCAGCGGCAACAGGATGACATTAGGGATGGAGAGATCATGCTGTTAACTATCTTCTATCACTGCCATCATGGATGATTCACTTAACTTCCTATACATCAGCACTGAGAAGGCTAAAGACAGAGATTAGTTGATGTCAAATAACTTGTTCTACTTGGTTAGACACTCATAGTGCCTCTTTCATGATGGACGCTCTGGTAAGGATAGCAGGAGAAGCCAGTATCTTCATTTTTTGCCCACTCCCATATGATGATCCATGTGATTATCCCCAGATTTCTTTACCCAGTACCTTCCAATAATTTGTCCTTGTGGGCACCTGATCAACTAGAAAAACAGCCATTTTCAGTTCATGCCTTTATTTTTTAAGATTTATTTTGTTATTTTTAATTGTGCTTGTGAGCGTATGTATACGTAAGTGTATGTGTATGCATGCATGCATGTACGTGCACATGAATACAGGTGCCCACAGAGGTTAGATGTATCAGATCTCCTTGGTGCTAGAGTTACAGGCAATTGTGAGCTACCTGACACGGGTGCTGGGAACCAAACTTGGGTCCTTTACAAGAGCAGTATGCACTCTTACCACTGAGCCACATTTTCAGCCCTTACTTCTGGGCAGACCCAGAACACCATTGCACATGGTATCCTTTCCCATTACCAATGTCTCCTGTCCCAGGAGGTACTCAATTACAAGGCCGAGCAGCAAAACCATGTATGTAGTAACTTAGAAGTAGTAAAAGAACTCAAGGATTACAGGCTTGTATATTATTTAGTAAAGGGGTTGAAGAATTACTCCTAAAAGTACTGCTAGAAACTGAAAGGACCTACTAGATATTGTACTTCTTTCTTAATGATAGGAGGTTTGAAATGCAAGAGTTTATTATTTACTTTCTAGAGATAATCCTATATGCCTAAAACTGACAGGTTCTAAAAACAAAAATATCACTATTGTGACAATCACCTGAAACTTTATAGGGTTTATCTTCCACAGTCTATAGCACATGGATCTTAACAACTTGGATTTTTTCTTCTTTCTCCTCCTTTTAAGAATGGGGGAAAAAAGACATCAAAAGAATGTTGGTTAGTTTTTGTTAACTTGACACGAAT
The DNA here is from genome assembly GCF_000622305.1 of Nannospalax galili. Taxonomy (NCBI): domain Eukaryota; kingdom Metazoa; phylum Chordata; class Mammalia; order Rodentia; family Spalacidae; genus Nannospalax; species Nannospalax galili. Next base: position 898,840 of record NW_008333371.1, on the reverse strand, counting down.
TAGAGTCACCTAGGAAGAGGGACCCTCAACTAAGAGATTACCTCTATCAGACTGACCTGTGGACATGTCAGAGGCATTTTCTTAATAGTTAATTGATGCAAGAGGACCCATCCCACTGTAGGTGGTACCATCCCTGGGCAGGTGGGTCTGGGCACTCTATAAGAAAGGCAGTTTTCTATAAGAAAGATGTGGAATGCCTTCAGGGGAAGCAAGCCAGTAAGTACCATTCCTCCATGGTCTCTACTTTAGATCCTGTCTCCAGGTTCCTGTCTTGAGCTCCTGCTTTGGCTTCCCTCAAGGATGGACTGTAAGCTGTAAGATGAAATAAACATTTTCCTCCACAAGTTGCTTTCAGTGAGTGTTCTATCACAGCAATGGAAAACAAACTAGAATATACACTATGTACCTGAGGTTATATAAAACTGTTCCAGGAAAAATACCACATTGGGGCTGGGGAGGTAACTGTGGGTAAAGCACTTGCCACGCAAGCATGAGGACCAGAGTTCACATTCCTGGAACCTATGTAAACATGCCAGGTGAGCATGGTGGTGTACCTGTAAGCCCAGCCCATGGAATGTGGAAAAAGCATCCTCAGAGTAAGCTGGCTAGCTAGACTAGCTGAAACAGCAAACTCCAGGCTTATCGAGAGACCCTGCCTCAATATATAAGGTGGAGAGCAGTCAAGGAAGACACCAACTTCAACCTCAGGCTTCCACATGCATACACGTACAAACAACATATGTGCAAACATGCATATATGCATAAACACATATATCTTATGCATATACATATGCGAAAACCAGAAATGAACAAAACCTACCACATCTGGCACAGCAGCTGAAACTGGGTGATTATTTGATGGGACTTACAAATAGTCCATTCTAATCCTCCAGGACCTGTATGATTTTTCAACAGGCCAGACTAGATTGGGGTGAAGATGTGGAATGCCTGCATCCTATAGGGTTCAGGGTGGCACTAATCTCTACCCATTGCTTCTAGATATGATATTGCTTTGATTTACTCTCATGACTAGAATTTAGGGACATTTTCAGAGACTTCAAATTTATCTTCCTCAGTGTAAACTCACAAGCCAAATAACCAATGTGGTGGTTGTAACACCTTCATTCCCATTCCAGTTTTACATTCAAAGTGCTTTGAAGGGACCACGTTACTGACCCATAAACTCATTGTGGGCCAGTCCTAAGCCAATATACCAACGTCCTCCCCTCCCCCCATCCTCCTTAACAAGGAGGCTGTGAGTTTTGAGGTATCAAGATCAACTTGGACCACTGTACCTAACAGCTCTTAAAATGTTCGAGTACTCCTTTGAATCGCAGAACATGGAGAAATCAAACTAGTACTGACCTTAAAGCTTCATCCCTACTGACTAGCTTTTATAGTGCTGGAAGGTGCTATGTACACTACCAGAAGAGAAAAGTAATCATCAGTCTTCTCCAGCTGTGAACCTTGCAAGCTATAATTACAACTGGTCTGGCAAGATATGCCCATGTGTGCTGGGTAGCTTTAGTGTCAACTTGACACACCTGGATTGAGGGAGCCTCAATTGGAGAATTGCCTCCTAGGACTGGCCTGTGGCCATGTCTGTGGGGTATCTTCTTGATTGTTGAGTGATGTGGGAGGGTCCAGTCCACTGTGGGCTGTGCCACCCCTGGGCAGGTGGGCCTGTGTTGCATAAGAAAGCAAGCTGAGCAGGGGCCAGGGAGCAAGTCAGTAAGCAGCATTCCTCCATGGCCTGTGTTTCAGCTCCTGCCTCCAGGTTCCTGCCCTGAGTTCCTACCTTGAGCTCCCTGATGAACTGTGACCTGGGATATGTACGACAAATAAACCCTTTCCTCCCCAAGTTGGTAGTGGTCAGAGTGTTTTGTCATAGCAGTAGAGAAACAAACTAGGACACCATGTATGTAATAGTAGCAAGAATGCCATGGGAATAAGCAAACACTTTCTGATGGGATTTAAAGTCTGCTTCACAAGATGGAACCCATACCTGGCACTGTTTTCAGGGCCAAGATCCTGTGGCTAGACAGATCCTAGGGGAGATCTGACTTACTACTTTTCTGCTAAATGGGCATAGTATTAAACTCCTAATGACATATTATAACCATAGATAAGGGCCTCTCAGTCCTCATCAGATTAGCTTTTTTGGCAGTAGATGGCAATTAACATACAGACCCAAAACTGGTCAACGTTCAGAGAATAAGAGACTTCATGGTGTTCAGCCCTATATGGAACATCCATATAACACCTCTATTCCAAGGCTCAGGAATCATGACAGTAGAGAGGGAGGAAAAATTGTAAGAGCCAGAGGTAGATGATCACAACAAAATGGACTTCTCTGACACAGTGGGGAAGTCCCACATAGTAACTCACAGTGGTTGTGATAGCATGCACAAGACCTGAGCAAGCTCAAGCCAGACAAATCCCAGGATGGAGAGGGGAGGTGGGCATGAAACCCCACCCTTAGCTGAGGCAACTGATAGTTGCTAGCAGTGTTCTAGTTTGTTTCGCCCTTGCTGTGACAAAATACTCTGACCAATACCAACTTGGGGAGGAAAGGGTTTATTTTGTCTTACATCTCCCGAGTCACAGTTCACTGAGGGAGCCCAAAGTAAGAACTCAGGGCAGGAACTTGGAGGTAGGAGCTGGAACACAAGCCACAGAGGAACACTGCTTACTGGCTGACTTCCCTGGCCCACACTCAGCCTGCTTTCTTATATAATACAGAACAACCTGCCCAGGGGTGGCACTGCCCACAGTGGGTTGGGCCCTTCTACATCACTCAAAAATCAAGAAAATACTCCACAGACATGGCCACGGGGCCAGTCCAATGGAGGCAATTCCCCAACTGAGGCTCCCTCTACCTAGGTGTGTCAAGTTGACAACTAAAGCTATCCAGCACACAGAGGGAGAGTCAGTTTTCTTCAAGGGTGTAACCCTCGTAGGTTTATTGCACTCTAAGTGATAAGCCCTATACTGAAGAGTATTTGGGGAACACAAACTGGACTCCATGGACTTTAACAAGAAAAGAAGAAAGGGTCGGGGGGTAGGGAGATAGGGGTATATCTGAGAGGAGATGGGGAGGCGCTGAATATATCAAAAATATATTACATGACATTCTAGAAATATTAATTTTAAATTTTTTTTTTAATTTTGAGAGTTCCTAGGCCAGGTGTATTGGCTTATGTCTTCAATCTCAGCACTGGGGAGTCAGGGACATACAGATCTCTGTGACTTCAAGTCCATCCTGGTCTATGTAGCAAGTTTCAGGCTAGTCAAGGTTACATAGCAAGACCCTGTCCAAAATAAAGGTGAGAGTATTCCAATTTTTCAAGCTCACATTCACATGAGTAAATGGCATCCAATCCTTTGGGAAGAACTTGAAGAAACATTAGTATATGCATTTGCCATTCTACTGCAGGCTGCCTCTTTCAGAGGACTCAACTTCTCTTTCCATTACTGGTTTCTCAGTCCAAACATTGACTCAGTTCCAAAACTTGGCATTTCATTAAAACAACCATTCTCACTTTCCTTCCATGTGTTCTGCTGGATTCTGCAACTCCAGAATTTAGTTCCTATCCTTCCTTAGCAAGCTCATACTTCTCTAACCCAGTAATGTGTTTGGCTTGCCCCTAGTATTGGTCTGATACCTTGGAGGCAGAAGCAGATTCCAAAAGGTGGAGGTCAGAGTGGTCAAGCGTGGTTTTGCAAAGCAAAGGTCTCTGCTTTGCCCTCACTCGGGTAAAGGGTGGAGCACTCTTCTCTGACTTGAAGAAAAGGCTACTTTCCACAAGCCCAGAAGTTTTTAAGAGAAAGGAATCAATCCAGATGTTTCCAGCTCCAATATTAGGGTTTCAATTTTTTTTTTCCCAGACTGACACAGCAAATTAACCCCCCACTAAAAATATAACCTTTTCTGGAGATATGCTGCTCATATAATTAAATCTTGGATGTGGTTTCCAGCACTTTCTGCCTTCAAGCTATAGGAGATAGCATGCTCTTTAATTACTGTTAAGGGGACCTGCCAAATTTTAACACTTGAGATTTTTTTGGCTTTCACCTATGCATTAATGACACTCAGCAACAGACATCCAATTCTATTGTCCTTATAATTAGGACTTTAATCTTCTAGTAGTCAATTCATTGCCTTCCATGGGTTCCTGCCCCAATTCACTGCCAGTAAAAGTGGTAACAATTAAATGGCTACTTTGTGATAAGGATTATCCACCATTGTTGGCCAACCCCAGGGACTAAGTTCCAAATCCCCCTTTAAAATCAGCTCTCCTAGGACACTTTTATCACCGAATTTCTTTGGTCAGATTCCTCAGAAAACATTTTCTGAACAAAAATTAAATCAGGAAGTTGACTGAGGAAACTCCTTGAAATTTATACTTATGGGGGAGTGAAGTCAGAAAGAAGGCTTAAATTTCACTGCAGGTAGAAAATAAAGGGACCTAGGGGCTCTGCTGTAGCACTGGGAATCTCTGGATCTGAGAATGCTCTTCCTCAAAGCAATGAGAGTAAGAGTTCTTTTGTCTGAACCAGTCAATGTCTCTGGAAAATGTTGTGATCTCACATAAGTCAGCTCTATAGATGAAGGCAATCATGAGAGACAGACTCAGTTTAGACCTCTCAGATCCCAATTTCCCCAGTTCCTGGGTGATACAGTGACTTAATTCTGGCAATCTGGCAGTGCACCATAATAACAAGAAGATAAAATGAATGTACCTATCCCTACAACACACCCATTCAAAAGAGAAGACCCTAAAGTCAAGAAAACTTTTTGCTAAACATTTCTATTTTTTCTTCTTTTCATGTATATGCATAAAGTGTGTGTGCATATGTGTATGTGTGTTCATGTGTGTGCATATGTATATGCATGCTCACATGTGTGTGGGCATGCGTGTGTGAGAGTGTGCATGTGGAGGCCCAAGGCTGATGGTCAAGAATCTTCCCCCATCACTCTTCCACCATATTCTTTGAGGCAGGGTCTGTCAGTCAAATCTAGAGCTCAGCAACATTGCTTTTGCTAAATATTTCTAAGAAAAAAACAAGCCAAACCTTCAAAGTGTTTAAGCTACTCTTCTACCATAAGAGAACACAAATGATTTCAATCAAGGACAAGGTCAAGGATTTAAATACTCTTGCCACAATAAAACCAGAATATAACATCTAACATAGATAGATGTAGGCTCAAATCATTTAATTGCATAGACTACAGGAAAGCTGATATGACAACATTTCATGCAGAAAATATCCAGGAGGGTTGGCTGTTTCCAAGGTTAATATTTGTCAAGCACATAAGGCAACTACCAAGACAGAAAACACAGTCCCAGGCTCTATTAATAGAAAGATGGTTTCACTAGCAGAGGTTATGGTTCTCAAATCCCATAATGGACAACCACACCTGGAGAGAAAATCAGCTCTAAGGTTCACATTTTAAGAGACATAAATTTAAAATAAGGCTGAGTCCTGAGAACAGCAATCTGAAATCTGAAAACAATGTCTTTTGGAGAAAACATGGGGGAGAAAGGGTAGTAATTCCAAAGAGGATAAGACTTCATGAGAAAGAAGAGTGGACTAAGTACATTGGGTCTGAGTTTGTACAAAAAGAACTGGGATTTATGTATAGAAATTGCAGGAAGTAGACTTCAACTTAAGATAGTATAAAACTTCCAAACAGTGGTTTCATCAATATAGCCAGCATGATATTTGCTTGAAAGCATCCAAGTCAAGGGTAGGTACCTCCTCAGGGTCGGGTGAAGGACTATCTTCCACCAGGTGACACCGTACCAAGTACCCACACACACATACTTTAGAATCTTATTTTTCTGAGTAAGAACTAAGATCATCCTAGGCCAGGAAAAGGGGAAAATCTCCAAACAGAGGCTGCGTTTACCTCCTGCTTTGAACATCTACATTATGCATAAAACTCTACTCAGCTCTGCAATATGTCAAGAATCCTGCTTCCATGATTTCACATTGAAAAAAAACAAAAAACAAAAAAACAAAACAACACCAGAAGTGTAAATAAATAGCATCTGAATGAAATAGCATATGCCTCATTAATAAACTCATACAACTCGGACACCCCAGTCTCATATCTAAGTATGCCAATCTGTACTCTTCTTCAAGAGCTCCCAATAAAATGACTCATCTGTGTGATTTAAGTAAACTGTTACCTTGGAGCCAGTTTCCACATCTGGAAATAAATACAGCAATTGGGACTAAATAGTTCTTCTGTTCCTTTCAGCCCAAACATTCACAGAGCCCAAAGGAAAGAGACATTGTTTTTATTAAAAATGTCCAAAAAAGACATTGCTTATTCAACTGAAGCAACTTTATTTTTCTGTACAAGGTATTTGTGGGAGATCTGTTTGTTGTCAAAATTTATGACACAATTAATAAAAAGTTGGAAGAAAACAAAAGTTAAGTCCAAGAAAGAAAAATATATCTACAATAATCAGAGATGTTTGGTTGGTTTCCCCCTCGCTCTTAATTTTTCCTGTGAGTTCACAAAAAAGTTTCAAAACGAACTGCTCAAATTAGGTATTCCCAACCAGGGGGAAGTAGGGTGACTTTTGAAACTCTGCTTTAAAAAAATATATCTTCTTAGAGGTAGTTACTAAAAAACAAAAATGGGGGTATTTAGGAATTTTTTTATAAAAACATTATAAAATACTCCCAAATTTGATATATTTAATGAGATTTTTAAGGTCATGGATGTCACATTATGTGTGTTTAATACAATTCCTGTGCTATTTTAAAAGTTTATCCATATTTGAATCAAAGTTCAACAAAAGTAAAGTATATTTTATACAAAATGGTGGCTAAATTTGTTGAAAATATAATCAAAGTATGATTAACTAACTTCATTGGAATTCATAAAAAAAATGTACATTGGGGTTTGCTTGCCATAGGATCAGCATTATAGTTTAACATATTGAGGAGCTAATTATAGCATGTACTTTGGTAATATCTTCATTTCTTTTCCTATGGCTGTGATGGAATATACTGGTAGAAGGAACATAAGGGAGAAAGGATTTATCCTGACTCATAGTTCAAGGCAGGGGATTGGAAGCAGCTAATCACACTGCATCCAGAAGCAGGAAGCAGAGATCAATGAATGCTCACTCAGCTCCCTTTCTCCATGTGTACAGGTTAGGATCCCAGGAGGGATGGCTCCACCCACAGTGGGTGAGTCTACCCACTTCAACTAATTCGATCAAAATCCCTCATAGGTATCGGGGTGACAGTTAACATCAACCATCACAGGTAGCTAACACATCTGTTCTTAAATATTCACCTGAGGTCCAATAAAGACCTGAAGTGTTTACATTCACCCCTCCTTTGGGTTCTAATTTTCCAGGTCACTGCTAAAATACAATTTGTTCCCTGAAGGAACACCATCCTATAGTGACACTTAGTTTTGAATAATTCAACAAATTAAGTAGTTGTCTAAAATGCTAGTCACAAATTCCTGCAAATAGGCTGCTCAAAGGCTGCTATCACCTTACTTTGCATGAACAGAAGTGTAATCTAAATACGTAAAACATAAAACCCAAGGAAGGAACATGTCCATATAATTCGGAGGCTGGGAAGGAGCAAAGAAGCTGAAAGGGGAACAGTCTGAAGGTAAATATATCCAGTGAGAGGACCTTGTTCTGTAGCAGAGCACTTGCCCTGCTTATCATGTGTAAGGCCCTAACACTGGGGGAGGGGGGACACCTTAATAGACACAAGATATCCTTAATCTTGTACAACTGCCAACATAGCTACGTCTAGTTTCTCTAAAGCTATACTGGGGGTGGGGAAGCATGTTTAGATGGTGTGTGGAAAAAATGTTCTTCCCAGGGAAGCTTATCTTATACATTGATTCACAGTCAGGGGACATATTACTTTTGTAAAATAGTGGGTCACAGTGCCCAGAAAAACTGAGTAACATTTGAATAAAATTTATTTTATTATTACCTAATATATTTTTCTTAAGCTCTCTGTCCTGCCCTATTCCACAAAAATGTATTTGTAAAAATTTAAAAGGGTTGCAAATATTCTGCTAATCTCTTCTACAAGAAAACTGCTTCTGTCATGCTGCAGTTAGCTTGCTGATTTTTAAAGTTGTAAAGTAATGGTCTGAGAGAAATTAGCTCTGCAAATTCTGGAATGAATTTAAATAGTATGGTCTTTTTACTCATATTACACTCGAATTTCTGCAATTATTCCAAAGTCATTGTGTGATTACCCCCCCCAAAAGCCTCAAATAACTTAAAGAGTCATAAATCTTTTAGAAAATAAGGTGACCAAAGAATGCCACAAAATAGAATTATAGTAATGAAAGTCTTTAAAAAGTCAAAGGATCATTGGGTTGCACCAATGTTTTTTAACCCTTTGCTGAGGATAAGAATCTCCAGGCGATTTCAAGAGTCCTAATGTCCAGGCTGCATACCAGACTGATCAGAATCTCTAGAGAGATATATAATGTTATTTATAGCTTTCCAGGCTCCCAGGAGATTCCAGTTTGCAGCCAACACTGAGAACCACTAGAACAGACCCATTGAAAGACCAAATCACTAAAATAAGTGTTGTCTTTTGTTACACTAAGAAAAAATATGGAAGAAAAATGAGAGGCTTTGAGAGGTAAAATGTTGGCAGAATCACTGTCTACCTGCATGAGCAGAGCTAAGCCTTCAATTCTCAGTCTACGTTACTTCAGAAGGCTGCCATGAAGTTTAACTCAATGAGAGACCGCCCGGCATATAAAAGAACTGAATAAATACCTTTCCTCTCACTTTTCCCCTCATGTTTTAGGGAACAACAGAGAATAATACACTCAATCACAGGGCACACTTCTTGCAAAGAATTTTTTGGTACATACAACTACAAGCACTCTTTTACCAATAACTGAACAGAAATATGAACACAAAATTTATCCAACTTGGTAATGACTCTCACACCAAATGCTCATGTGAAAATGAGCTGATTAAATGAAAAGAGAGATACCAGTTTTTGCCAGATGACCAAGCCAAAAGACTAATGATAATTAACAGCATTGGTAAGGCTGTTAAGAAATAAGGCTCAATATCTTAGTACAAATTTTTATGAAGAGAAATTTGACAATTTCAATCAAAATATTAAATGTACATACTCTATCATCCAACTAACATTTTCCTGGGTGCTTATCCTAGAGATGTACCCACATAATTATTTAAGGATATAGTGTTTTGTGTTTTTGCTCTTTTGTTTTTTCATGGTACTTATCAATTTCTCTGGTACTTGGTTGTTTACAGTGCATCTTCAACACCAAAAGATAGGCACTATGGGAAGAGTCTAATTCACCAGAATGAGAAAAGCTGAGCTTCCGCACAGGTCTCTTGAGATAGTCACATTTGGTAATAATGTCATATTGCTTAAAATGTTTACTTTCCGGCTAATGTACTGTCTCCATTAATCAGTGTATGCTCCAATTTATTTAATGTTAATATGCATACTCCCCTGAGCATAGCGTCTAACCCAAACAACGATGCACTAACTTATTTACCCACATGCTCATTCAGGTTGCCATCACTGCAGCCTTCATCCTTGCCACCATCTCAAACTCTATGCTTATTATTCTTTGGCTTATTTTTGAATGCTACAAAAATGTTAAAATAAACATAGTTTTCTTGGTTTTATTATTCACTTAATGATATTTTTCTGTTTGTCAGCATATCATTCCTTGCATTATTCCATTGTGAGAACTGGCCATCATATACTTATGTGTTCTGTAGTTGGCTTTTGGGGGTTTCTGATTAGAGCATTAAGAACAGTGGTATTATGCACACTCTTCCTATATTTTCTCAACACAGGGGTTGGCTTCTATAAGAAATTTGGCTGCCATCACACTAATCCTATTACCACAAAGATGCACTGATAGACTTACCTAAAATGCTTAACTTCATCTTCCTCTCCCACTCAGACTTGGTCAAGATACCCTGGGAAGGGAACCCACAAAAGGAACAAGCATCCTCTAAAGGGCAGTTCTTGTCAGAAAGCATTTATTAATGTCACTGGCCCCTTTCAGAACCATCCTATGACCTCCAAGTCCAGGTTGCTCCTTACTTTGCCTACCTCCTGCTGGATTTTAAATGTATCTTTCCTTGAAAGTCAAACTACTGAGCTGCTTGATTTCAGTTCTCCCTACTAGAAGGAAAAAAAAGATGGAGGAGGAAGATAGGGAGGAGAACAAGGAGGAAGAGGTGTAGGAGGAGAGGTGTAGGAGGGGAGGAGGAGGAAGAGGGGGAGGAGGAGGAAGAAGAGGAGGAGGAAGAGGGGGAGAAGGGAAAGGAGGAGGGGAGAGGGGGAGGGGGAGGGGTGGGGAGAGGAGAGAACTTCCATTAAGTCCCACAAATAATTTTGTCTAGCCCTCATATTTGTCATGTAATGTGACAAAATGCAGAGAGACTCCTTGAATGACACTCCAAAAATATCCAGACAGAAAATAGCTGGAATGATAAATCAATATCAACAGCTACTTACAATCCATTTTATAACCTCCCGCCAAGTAGACAAAAACATTTAGGAAAAGATGAAAAATAAAGTAATTCATGCATTGTCTTGCAAAGTTTTAATTAAGTAAATTAAAAGTAGGCTCCAAGTTGTTTGTAATGACTTTGAAAATACTGGCTTTTTAAGATTTATTCTGTATTTTCATCAGGCAAAAACCTCGAATTACATAAATTACTTATTTTAAATCAGGTGTTGAGAAGTTGTGACCCCCCCCACCCCCCAAAAAAGCAGCACCTTTCAGAACTCCACTAACTAGGGACCATTTAATGAAAAATAGCTTTGTGGACAGCCATTTGCCATGTCCTGGGTTCAGTCCCCACTGCGCGGGCACACACACACACACACACACACACACACACACACACATTTATAAAACTCTTGTCCTAATTTCCTAAGCACTTAGATCCACCACAGTCAATTTGCATCACCACTGGATCCACACTGCCCAGTCAGCACACTCAGCCCTCGCCTTGACCAGACCCTGTCTTCTAGGAAGTTGCCATCAGCTGTCACTGCCCTTAGCTCTGCAGCTGCAGCAAGAATCACTAATGGATGAAACCATGCCAGACTTCAGCTCCAGCACCAACGAGAGCACTCAACCCTTTCTAAGCCT
>NW_008333371.1:834399-887433 GCF_000622305.1 Nannospalax galili | reverse complement strand
CTCTCACATTTGATTATTTCCCCATACGTTCAGCTGGTTCACTTCTAAAAGTAACAGCTAAAACTCCACCACCCTGGTTTCTGTCTTTCTGCCTCACGGCCAGGCTTCCAGAATGAACAGAATAAAATTGAATTCCGTGTCCACTTCTTACCTCCCATCTACTCTTCCACAGACTGCAGTCTGCATTCCAGCCTTCTCTCTGACACCCCCACCAGTTTCTAAATCTAATGGTTTTTTTTTGTTTGTTTGTTTGTTTTAAATTCATCACAAACCTTAGCTAACCTCTCTGTGGCAGTTGACAATATAAAACAGGCCTTTCCTCTTAAAAATCTCTCCTCTCTTGTCTTAAACCTCCTGCTTCACCACTTAACATGGAGGATTTTTTTAACCTCATTCCTTGTTTTAGCCTTTGTTTCTGTTGCCACTTTCTTGCCCATGACTTTAACTTTGGTCTCCTACCTATTATTCTGAGCACACTATCTTGAGAAAGTCTACCTCTCTAATATCCATGTTGGGGCTCTGAGCGCCTCTGAACTATAAACTCAAATCACCAACTGTGCACAGGCATCTCCATGTCATCTCTGGTGAGACGCCCACCTGAGTTCATAACACTCCTCATTCTCAGCACACACACACACACACACACACACACACACACACACACACACACACACACACACACCAGTAATCCTGAACTGCATTTTGTTTTCTCTTCCTGCGAGAACAGAATATTTACCCATTTACACTTGGATTCCTAGTTAATATGGCAGCTCCCCTGCCTTGCATATCAGTCCCCAAGGATTATATAGTCTACTTCCTAAACAGCACTGCCATCTCTTCTCCTCCGTTCTCATGGTTTCTGCCTTAATTCAGATTCTTCCTTTGATGAAATAATAAGCACATTTACTCAGACTCTATGCTGGGACTATAACATACGCAACTTCTCACAATGGTGAATAATGTCAAGAGGTCTTATTACCCACAATTTTACAGAAGAAAACTGAAATCCAAAGAGGAGAAATAGCTGCCTGAGGTCACACAGTCCAGAGTGGAAGGGCCAAGCCTAACCAAATTTAAGTTTCCTTGGCTCCGAAGTCCGGTTCTTTCTGCTGTGTCAGCGGTTTTCTATTGCAGAAGTTTCCAAATTGCTCTTCATGCATACTATCTCCAATTCTGACTCGAATCCAATCTCTAAGGCTGACAAAATCAGCTTTAGTCTTTAAAAATTTTTTATTGTCCAAGTATCACATATGCAGAAGGCCATAAAGCAAAAACATACACTTCCTATGTGCTATGAACCCATTCTAAATGCTTTCAGCATATTGACCAAATTCCTCTTTGAAAATTTATCTTTAGATAAATACTGAATTATTTGAGGATAAATATGGCAGCTTCAGAAAAGCAGAAATCTTAAAGTCAATTAGGGGTCTGACTATAGCCAGGCTTAATCTCAGCAGTCAGAAGGCTGACACAAGATGATCATGAGTTTAAGTCCAGCCTGGACTAGTGAGACCCTGCCCCCCAAAACTCAAATCTGATCATTTTTAACATTAAGATGAATCTGAGGTCTATCCTTTTTCCATTTTAAAGAACCAAAAATAATATTCCAAATGACATTGACTTAAGTCAAAAAGAAAATACCGGCTTGTGTAATCAAGAAATCCCCAGATCAAATCTCATCTAAGCAGGAATGGATTTGGAGCTCCAAAACGTCCTTCACCTTGCTTTGTCCAAGTTTTGACTCTATTCTAACAAGTAGTGCCATTGTTCTTCTTTCTTTCTTGAGATTCTACTTGGTAGTCCAAGTTGCCCCCTCTGAAGGCAAGGACCAGCTCCACCTCTCGTATTCCCAAATTCAAAACCACAGGGACTTTTGAAGCAGTCATAGAATTATTTTGATTGAACCTGACTTAAAATCATTGGCTACCCTAAATCTATATAGCAAAAGAGATACAATTCCTCAATTCTGATGAGAGAGATAAAATTTGTTGACTGCCTTAGACCAGAGTCACCAGCTCTACCTCTGGAACCAAGGGGAAAGCCGTGTGAACTGGGAGTAGGGGTAAAAAGGCAGATGCTCAGCAGCAAACCAGTGGAGTGGATATATATAGCTGATTCCTCAATGAGCCCAACTGCTATTCACAGACATTATAGGCTCCCACCTTCAAATCTGGGCCAGCCCTATGAATTTTTATTAACAGAACTTTATTTAGAACAGAGTTAGGTATACATTACCTATAGTTAACATGCGGCATTTATTATAATTAGCAAATACATACTAAATGATTATTGACTAAAGTCTACAACTGTACTTTCTTTACTTTTTGCCTAATAGCATTTTGAGTTCCAGGATTCTATTCACAGGCTCTTTTTGGTCGTGTCTCTTTCTCAGATTTTTCTATTTTTTATGATCTTAGCAGTTTTAAGGCATACCAGTCAAGGATTTATAGGATGCCCCTCTATAACAACTTACTGGTATTTCTCATGATTATGCTGGCACCATAGAATAGACGAGAAAGACCATAGGAGTAAAGTACCATTTTCACTGCATCGTGGTAAGAATACATCCTCTCCTGAACCCTATGGTTGAAGTGATTCTTTTTCTCCCCCTTCATACTGTGCTCTTCAGAAGGAAGTCACTCTCAGTAGCTCACATTTAAAGAATGAGCATTTATGCTTCTCTTCCTTGAGAATTGTGAAAGTACAAAAATTACTGTAATTCTTCTTCAGGGGATATTGATTCGGATGCAGTTATTTATCCAGCCATTTATTTATATTGGTATGAATATATAGATACATTGGATTAGAATTTCAAACTATTTTTGTCATTGTCTCTCAAACTGTTCCAACTTTGAACACTGGGAACATTTACAGTTGTCTCCTATATATGGCTAGCCTTTCGAACAATAGAATGTCACCTGTAACAAAAGTTGGCAACACATAACCTCTTAAGCTTGGTCATAAGCATACTTGCAACTTCTTCCAGAGTCTCTTGAACTCTTACTCTAGGAGAAACTGCTCCCATATAAGAACTCTGACTACTCATAGTTAGATTACAAGTCTAACTACTTATTAGAGTACTACGAAGAATCCTAAGCTATCCATATGAATGGGCCATGTGGACAGAGAAAGAGACAGATTCCAGCCGCTGGCTCTTCCATCCATTCCACCTAAGGAGTCAAACATGTGACTTGGTACACCATCTTAGCTATCAAGCTAGTCAAACCTTCAGATTACTTGAGCCTCAGCCATCATGTGCTAATGCCAAATCAGAAGTCTCACCAACACCCTACAGAACCATGAGCAACAGTAGTAAATTGTTTTAAGCCTCTAAATTTTGGAGTACTTTGTGATATAATAAATGACAACTAAAACCCATATAAAAATATACTAGAATTTTTATTTTTCATCCTGACAAAATGTTAATGAACTATCTTTCCTAGAGTTAGTTGACCTTTGGGATCCTCTAGGTGACATTCTGACTGGGAACACTGCTCCACACAGGCTTTCTAAAGACATCAATGTCAATTTAAAACAAGCAGTTTTTGTCTCGAGTGGCTTCTGCCTGCTTAACAATTAATTATAGAAAAGTAAACCTCTCAATAGAACTTTCAAGCAGTAGAATCCTTATGAATCCAGAAACCTGAAGTGTTTCCCAGCATCATGGTAGAAAATACATTTCTATATCTGAACCAATATAAGTTTTTATTGCTGCTTTGATAAGGGTTTGAGGTCACAGATCCCTACTCAACCAGAGGGAGATGTCATTGCACTTTACATGCACGCTACCCTTTCTGGAGTAAATAAGACATGTAAGAATGGAGGAAGTAGAAAAAGAAAACAAAATATACTCCAGAACAGATAAGATTGTTAGTGTCAGATAAGATTATCAGGGCAGGTGAGATGGCTCAGCAGGTAATGGCACTTGTCATCAAGCCTAATAACCTGAGTTCAATTCCCAGCACCCACAACTGGAAGAAAGAACCTACTCCTGCAAGTTGTCCTCCGACCTCTACCTGCATGCCACAGTTTATGTGTATATCCCCATACATATACAAAATTAACAATATACTAAAACATTTTAAAGATTAGATTATCAGATTCAAGAAGGCAATATCATGTGTATTTTAGTATATAGATCAGATTTTTATTTCATTTCTGATATCTTCCTCCTTTTGGTTATGAGTCTGAGCCTTTAAACTGCTGTGCAGTCTTTCTAGCCCAGCTCCTTTCTCTTTTTATCCAAATTTCCTGCCTTTCACTTGTCACAGTTTGCTCTTTGCACATTTTATTTACCTAAAATCATGTCACCTGTAAACAGGGACAATTATAATTCCACCTTTCCAATTTCCATGCCTTGTATTTTCACTCTTGCATAATTGCTCAGTATTGAATTCTAGTGCCTATTTTATTTTACTTTTATATATATTTCATTTATTATTTTTATTTTATATGTATGAGTGTATTGCTTGCATGTATGTAAGTGTCCGCATATTGTGCTATGCCCATGGACATCAAACAGGGCTTCAGATTCCCTGAAACTGGAATTATAGGTGGTTGTTAACCACCTTGTGGGTGCTAGGAATTAAACCTCAGTCTTCTGCAAGAGCATCCAGTTGAGCCATCTCTCTAACCCCTCAGCCATTTTAAAGAATCTTTCAGAGTAGTTCTACCCAGTAAACATATATAAATATTTTTTCACACATTGGAAGAGACCATGCCTACTCAAAGGCAACACCCAAAAGAACTGGTATGATAAAAGGTAGATTTTCATGGCACAAAGCTTTGAAATTTCTGCTTCCAAGTACCTTGAGAGAGAAGAGAAAGGAAAGTATCATTGTTTAGTTCTTGTACGCCTGGCATTATAGCTAAAATTAAGATTATCTTGTATCGTAATCTACTAAGCATAGACAGATATGTATTAATGAATCTATTTTTAAAAAAAAACTAATCAAAGTCATATATAGGCCAAATCTCTTTCAAAGGTAAAGTCAGGAGCTAGAACTCGAATTGATTCTGGCTTCCATGTCCAATATTTTTTCCCACACTCTCAAATAGTAGTCAATATATCTCTAAGATGAAAGACTATTCAAGAAGTTAAATGATACAACACTTTTCTAGATGTATTTTGGCTTCAATCCTGGCTGCTGAATGCTCTGAACATAAACACATCTGTGGTAGCTGGACTCTGACTGGCTCCTGTAATCATGTATTCCTCCTCCCACTGTATCAGGATTGATCTATATAACCAGTAAAACACATATAGGTTATGGTATGTGCTCTCACAAGTTGAATCACTCACTCTAAAGGACACCAGTCACTATAGGGTAGAGACTATGCAGAGGCTCACATGGTGAGAAACTGTCAAGAGATATGGAAATAAGCCGTACCGAAGAGGCTCCTTCAGTCTTTGTCCATCATTCGGATGACTAGAGATCCAGAGGATATCCTAATGGCCTACTCACAAAACATCTCTGAGTCAGAGCAACTCTCCCCCTCAATTGGTCGCCAAATACAAGATCCACAGAAATTATAAAATAATGCATGATTATTGCTCTAAACCACTAACTGTTATAATAATCTGTTACACATCATTACAAAATTAGAACAGGTTTCTATCATATAGAAGAATAAAAAGGTAAACATTTGCCCTTCTCCAATCTATGCTGACACAGAGCATAGCCACAGAGGTGGAAAATGAAGGACTTTTATATTACATTTTGCAAATATTATCAACTTTAATTTGTTTTATTACTAACGCCAAAAATTGGAAGAAAAATAGCAGAGTAAGGTTACTTCATTAGTCACATGGGAGTAATTTTATGAATTTGGTGCTTGAACCACTACTACTAAAAAATAAAATAATCTACCAAGCAAACAGAAGAAATGGTTTTTTAACTAGAGCTCAGGGCTGTTGCCAGATTCTGACACACAGCCTCTGCTGACAAACCACTGCAAAACTGAAAACGAAGCACATGTTTGCCCACTGGTCTACCAAACACACAACACGCACCATCTGTTAATTGCCACAAGAACTAGACAGAGAAAATAAATGGACTTGAAGTTTTCTCTAAAGTAGATTATTCTTTTCTTGTCCTTTTCCTCCCTCTACCTCCCATCTCTACCTATTTCTTCCTTACTTCTTTTTATGCTCTGAGAAACAAAGTCTGTAATTAGGTCTGAAATAAGTTCATTTAAATCTTTTCTCTTTTTTATCAACTATGTAAAAATATATTCAAAGAGTAACTGACAATCAAATGGAAATATGACAGATAGGTCATAACTTGACTATGTTTAAGGCTGATATAGGGAAGGTTAATATTATGGCACACTCATTTGCACTTTGTGTCAAGTGTTTTATTGCTACTTTTATCTACAACCCATTAAAATAATGTTATAGTAAATAAGCAAATAGCTCACAAGTTCTGATGAGGAAACAGGAGCCACTGCATGCATAAATGGGTTTTGCAGGTATTAGAATTCAACCTAGGTAATGTCATTTAGATCTTCACAATGACAAGATATGACTGGGAATGGGTGACAGGGAGGAGAAAAGATGGTGAAGGGTAACATTTTTAAATAATTTTTCTAGCTGTATGTGATATGGTTTGTGTTTCTCAGGTAAAGCATGTCTAAAAGCTTACAGAGGAAGTAGACAGGGAAGATGCATCGTGAAAAGAGAAAAGAATTCCCCAAAGGACTTCAACAGACCTAAAAGTTTTCTCAAAGTAGAAAGTGGTATTTTAATGAAAGATGTTCAAGAGATAGCAACTGGTGGTGCCCAGAGAAAATGCGGTGTGTGGTGGAAAATAAAACAGATGACACGAGAAACAAAATGACTCTTATAGACCAGTGTGCAGCTGTGTGTGTGTGTGTGTGTGTGTGTGTGTGTGTGTGTGTGTGTTCTATGTGCATTATGTGCAGGGGGATGTCAAAGCACACGTGCGGAGGTCAGAGGACAGCTTCAAGTAGTTGATGCTCTTCTTCCACCACATGGATCCCAAAGATGGAGCTGAGGTTATCTGGCTTAGCAACAAGTGCCTTCACCTGCTGAGCCATCTCACTAACCCTTTAATGTAATTATTAAAGCAAAGCAGTATGTACTTCAAAGTGAACATTAGTTTTCTATACTATACTCAAACATTGTAACAGGTGCATATAAGATAAAATATCACCCCCTAAATATTACACAAAGCATTTTACTTCATTCATTGGTTGTTGTTGCATACCGTTATTTCCACATGCTCTTAAGACAATATCTAAGTTGATCTGGAACTTTTTAGTTCATGCCTTCACATTACTCAGTGCTGGAATATTAGTTAAAGCTTAAACAGCAGGATGGCGTTCAATTCATTCGAATCCCTCTTTGGTTACAGAGATACCTTAATCTCTCATGGCCAGAAAATGAACTTTATGAAAGTTAGTTTGGGAATCTATATGAATCTTCTCATAGTTATCTCTTCACATTTATATTTTTAGATTTTTTGCTTTCATTATATACTGTATAGGCAGTTTGACTTTATAATTTTTTTCTTTAAATTGAAAAAAAATTATACATCTTTTAAAAAGAGAAACTCTTAGATCTCTTTTTTTCCAAACTTTAGCTAATATTATAAATGGCAAGCAAATATGTGAATAGATATATTCCAAATTCATTTTATTTTCTATCTAAAACTATAACTCACTATTTGAAAATCATTTGCTATTAACTGCTATTGAACAACATGGCTTTCCTAGCATTTGCTCAGCATTTTACTGAAAAGTCAAGTTTCTATTAGATCAAATTTTGTGGTTTTCCCTATCTGTGCTCCATTTGGCTATTTTATATATAATGTTTAAACTGTTCAGAGAATGCCACTGTTAGCAACAGTACTGAGGCCATGTGTCTTAGTAACAAGTACAAATCTATGTAAATAGCACATATTTCTAGATTTGTCATCAAAATCTTGGTTTATAACCAGACCTGGTAGTACAGGCCTGTGATCTCAGCTACAAGGAAGACTGAGACAAGAAGATCAAAGTTCAAGCCCCTCTGGGCTACAAAGTGAGTTCATAGCCCTGTAACTTAGCAAAACCCTCTGCAGGAACCTGCATACATGTGGTATTCATACACACAACATACACACACAACATACACACACATACATATAAAATAATAAAAATAAATATTTTTAAAGAAATTTTTAAGGGTCATGGGTAATAGGTCAGTGGTAGGAGTACATGCTTACTATGCATGAGGCCCTAGGCTCAACTCTCAGTACAGGGGAAAAGAAATCCTGGTTTGCTCAGTTTCACTGCTATCAACCATGTTGATCTGACTATCACAGTCTCTCATTAAATACTATTGTAGGTTAGCACCTAAAAGTAAAGTTGTTCAACTCTTCCCTCAAATAAAAATCTGTACTTTTTACGACAGGTGTTAAACCAATGAAATGTTCATTAATCTCAACTTCCTATTTTTTTCTTCTTGTAGTTTAGCATAAATATAGATGAATGATTTGATTTAATAAGACTTTTTATTCCTTTTACTATCTAGCTGAACTACTTTTTGATTTTTAAGTTTTTTTGAATTCTTTCTTTAGTTTTTATTATTATTTTTATTTTATGTGTATGAGTACATTGCTTGCATGTATGTAAGTGCAGCCATATTGTGCAATGCCAATGGAGGGCAAAAGAGGGCATCAGAGCCCCTCGAACTGGAGCAATGGGCAGTCATTAGTTGTCATGTGAGTGCTGGGATTCAAATCTGGGCTGACTACAAGAACAGTCAGTGCTCTTAACTGCTGAACCATCTCTCTAGCCTCTGGAATTATGACTTAATCTTCTCTTCAATTAATCACTTTATTTTGAATTTTCTACTACAGAACCATTTATTTCATTTTTTTAAATTCATATTAATTTTTCAGACATTCTTTCACCAAATTTAAAGATCAATTCTAAAACTCCTAAAATTTCACTAACTCCTATAAATATTGGGCTATTGTGCTATGAAAGATATTGTTAACCTTGGTTAAGAGATGGACATGAAAAATTCACTTAGTATAACAGTTTCTAGTCCCATCCATTTACCTGCAAATTTCATGAAAAATTATTCTCTAGAGAAGAGTATGCTGTACAATTTTCACTTATCAGCAATATCTTTTATAAAATTTATTTATTTACTTTTATTTTATGTGACTGAGGGTTTTACCTGCATATGTGTCATGCACCTGTGTCATGAAATGCCCAGGGAGGTCAGAAGAGGTTATCTGATCCCCTAGAACTAGAGTTAGGGATGGTTGTTAACCACCCTGTGAGTGCAGGGAACTGAACCTGGATTCTCTGCAAGAGAAGTCAGTGCTCTTAATTATAAATCTGTTTTATGCTGCTATGACAGAATACCACAGAGTGGGATAGTTTAAAAACAAAAGAAGTTTATTTAGCTCACAGTTCTGGAAGATGAGAAGTCCAAAATCCAAGGGCAGCATCTGCTGAGGGTTTCTTGCTTTGTCATGACATGTCAGATTACATGACAGGAAGAGAGGTAAGGAGAAGAAAGGAGGGAAGAGGGGAGGGAGGAGAAAGGAATTTGAAAATTAAATCTTCAACATAATTACTTGGGGAACACAGTCAAGCCATAACATTCAACCTTAACTTCCCCAAGTTCATGTCTTTCTCATTTGCAAAATATATATATTCCTTCCTAGTAGCCCCAAACTCTGAAGTCATTCTAGTAATCTAGCACCAACTTAAAGATCCAAAGGCTTATCAAAACCAGGCCAGAGTAAGTAAGACTCAGGGCATGATCCATCCTAACATAAATTCTCTCTGATTGTGACCCTGTGAAATCAAAGAACTCAAAATTCAGTGATGGGTAGGAGCAGGATAAACAGACATGTCCATTCCAGAGAGAAACTGATTTTTTTTTTTTTTTTTTTAAAGAGGGTTAGCTGGTTCCGGTAATGTTAAAATTCAACAAGGAAAACAACACTGAGATGTTTCCACTAGGCACGAGCACAATTGTTACAGTGAAAGAAAACCACAGTGGAACACAGAGAGCCAGTCCCAGGAGCAAACAGGGGAGAGAATGCTGAGGTGGTTCATGGGCCACCCTGAAAACCCTGTTTCAAGGTTCTGCTCTAGTCTGTGATGGGAAGGGCTGCCTTCAAGACTGCTGAAAGACCTTCAGGGTCTTTCTCCTATTGCCTGGATGAACAGGATCTTGTTCCATTCGGTCCAGGATCTCTTTAACAAAAGGTTCCTTGACCACTTCCTTAATTTGCTCTCCTAAGTAAGCATTTTCACTCTGCCTATGGTCAGTCTCAACGTGTTCAAGTTGTGCGCTTTCCTCTTCTGTAATTATAAAACCCGCTTTTAAATGATTTGTTTCTTCTCATTTTACTCTAAGCAGTTAAGAGAAACCACGCAGGTCCTGACTGCTTTGCTGCTTAGATATTTGTTCTGTCAGATGTCCAAGTTCATTGTGCTTAAATTCCTTAAGTCCCCATAAAAAGGGCGTATGTGATCCAGGCTTTTTCAACTGTATGATAAGGATGGCCCTTACTCCAGTTTCCAACGCTTTGTTTCATCTGAGACCCTGTTGTGATGACCTTCGCAATCCATATTTTGACCAGCTCCCTGGTCACTACCACTTGAGTAACCTCAAGGAAGGTCAAGGCTTTCCTTATCATTGTCCATTTTCTCTGCACCCCGACCCCCCAACCAGAATGTCCCTATTGTTCCATGGAAACCTGGCTTGGCCAGCTACTCCAAATTCTTCCATCCTCTACTCATTCACCCTGTTCCCAAGTTACTGCTACCTCTTCAGGAATTTGTTACAACAATCCATTCTTAACAGTAATTTCTGTCATAATTTCTTTTGTGATCCTGTAATAAAGTAGCACAGATTGAGCAACTGATAAACAACAGAGACTAATTTGGCTCCTGCAGGAGACCCAGAGGGAATTTGGGCGACAAATATATATATATATATGTCTTTTTGAGACAGGGTCTCCCTGTAGCCACAGCTGTCCTGGAACTCACTATGTAGACCAGACTGGCTTTGAACTCACAGAGATCCACCTGCTTCTGCTTCCCAAGTGCTGGAATTAAAGGCATGCACCACCATGCCCAGCAACAATATTTTTATTTATTCACTGAAAATATCATACATTTATAAAATTTATTTTGATGGTATCCACCCACTGTTACCTCCCTCTGATTTTCCCTAGTGTCCCCTACCACTCTTGCTCCCAATTTCATGTCCTCCTTTGTTGTTGCTGTTGTTAATAATCCCTTGAGTCCAACTAGTGCTTTCCATATATGCCTGGATGTGGGCCATCTAGATTTCATGATATTTTGATCGAGCAGGTGTTTCTGTCACAAATCCATTCATTGTATGAAACCTATCTTGTTTGTAAACTTGTAACAATGATAACAAAATGGTTTCTAAATTGAGGACAATATAAACCAGTTTCTACCCTCTCCTGTGTAAAGGAATTTGAAAAAAATAATTGAAATTCTTGGACGACTGGTATAGCTTAGTGATACAGTTTATCTAAAGAGAAGGAAGGAGTTTTGACATGTCCATTCATGAAAAAGCACAATTAATTTGAATTGGAATGAATTTCACTAATACATTCCCATACTGTCAGAAGGGTATGGATCACCACTCTAAAATCATAACTCAGTCAAATCTCTAGTGGATTTCTTCCCCAGTTTGCTGATTTCAAGACCATTAGCTTGGAGATAGAAAAATTTCTCTAACTTCTAACAAGTAAGTCAGAGATGTTTTGTTTTTGCTGGGTTATAAATTTGTTTAAGAATTGGTTCTTTTTTTATTCCCATTATTTTGACTAATAATTAAATCATTACTTAGTAAAACATAAAATTATGAGGATCTTTTTTAGCTGACCTACTTAAGTTATGGATTTTGTGAGACAATATTCTTGTCAGTTTGTATTGCTTTTCAGTAGTAATCAAGTCTTCATTAAAGAAGAACTTGTAATCTCCTATTTTTAGTTCTATGAGGATCATGCTCAACAGAAGTCTCTGCTCACTTTCATTATTTTCATAAATTAATTTTTAATTTAAGTAGCTATCTCTGGTTTTTTATTTCTTTTTTATTTCCATATTTTTCTGAATTTTTAAATTCTATATTTCTATCAAAATTTATTATATAAATTTTGGCCCTCATTCTCAATAACTTAAAAGGTTAATGAAACATAGCTGCATAGGGTTGGGGAGATGACTCAGTAAGAGCACTTGCTCTACAAGCATGAGGATCTGAGTTCAAATCTCCAACACTCATGTAAAAAATGCCAGCTATGGCAGTACATGCCTATAATCCTAGAATTAGTGGGTAGAGACATGAGGATCCTAAGAGCTCACTGGCCAGCCCAGCTTAGCCTAAACAAAGGTTTTCCATTCAGTGAGAGACTTTATCTCAAGTCAATAAGACAGAGAGTGACAGAGGAAGGCACATGAAATGCTACTCTGAGTTCCAGATACAGTTATATGAGCATGTGCACCCACACACTCATATGCATGTACCACACACACACACACAGAGACACACACACACACACACACAGCTAGATAAAGGGTAGAAAGCATATTCTAATAAAAAAAAATGTCAGAAAGAGCCAGTGAGATGGCTTAGCCAATAAAGGCTATCAAGCTTGACTACCTGAGTTCAATCCCCAGGACCCACATGGTAGAAAGACAGAACCAACTGTGGAAAGTCATCCTCTGACCTCCAATACATGCCATGGCATGCATGTGCCCTCATACATACATACACAGAAGCACACATAAATAAATATGTTTTTAAATCAATAACTTTAAAATGAAGAAAAATGAAAACTTTCTTGCACTAACAATTATTTTTCTCCTTACATGTACTATTTTCATATTAATAGGAAAAATAAAATGCTTAATGAATATTAAATTATAAAGCCAAATTATGTGAAGCTGATAATTACATTTTGGAAATGTAAAGATCTATTAAAGTTTTTTATAAAAATAAAACTATTTACAATTCTAGCATTCAGTGCCTGTCTAGCTGCCAAAATCAAGAATTGGTATTACACTCTGAGACTATAACATCTAGATAGACATATTTACATCACAACATATACCTCAGCCACTATGTGCAAGAATCATAAATACTGAACATATCTGAAGCAATTCCATGAATTGGTTTGCATAAAAAGAAACAAGATAGATGTTAAGTGTCAGTGGGAAGTGGAACTTCATTATGCAAATACTTACTGCACGCATGCTAAGAGGATTTCATAAGTAAATTAATCTCTCTCTTCTTTTACCTAAGTGTGTTTGCAGTTCAAATCCCCCTGGACTCTGATACTTCTCCTTTTCTCATGTTGTAAGTAGCATAATCCACAATTTTTCATGGCATTAGGATGTTTTTTATTTCAAGGAGGAAGGTTAAAGACAGTGAAAGATTTTGTAAGATAAATAATGAGTGTTAGATACAGGGATGAATGTTTTGAGATAGAAGTGTCTCCAGTTTTAAAATCCTTTTTCTTATGTGTTTAGTGTCTTTGCGATGAGGGTATCCTCTGAAGCCCAGAGCCCAGAGCCTCTACCCAGATCTAACTGTGGTACTTAGCTCACCTGCCTACATTTCCCATTTTTTTTTTGTTTGCTTTTGTTTGTTTGGTGAGACAGGGCTTCACTCAGTAATCCAAGATAGCCTAGAACTCACTGTGTAGTCCAGAATGGCCTGGCATTCATAGCAATCTCCTCCTAGAATTACAAGCCTGAGCCACTGTGCCTGACCCTCCCTCTCCTCTTAGTCTATCAGTTCTACACACAACAAAACCACAGTCCTACTATGGCCTAGTTTAAGGCTCTGTTGATTAATTTACTCTTATAACCGCTCTATCATTTACCAAGAATTTAAACTGAAAGCCATCTTCAAACATTTGCATATTCTGAAAGGTCAGGAAAGAGAGCAAAAGTACCTCTAGAGGGGAGGGACAGTCAGACCCTCACACACATGCTTCCTGCTGCCAGAAACCATGCCAAGTACCACTTCTCTCCCCCACTCTTCAGCTGTCCTTTAGATCTCTTGTTATTAATTTCCACAGAAAAGCATTCCTCTTTAGCCTTAGCTATAGATGGTGTTCACTTAGAATTGCTTAATGTATACATTTCACTTTTATGACAATAAAAGGTGTCATGCACTCAACAGAAACCGTAGTATGATTTTGTTTTGTTTTGTTTTATTTTAGGTTAACAATCTGCAGTATAGGTTTCCCAGATGCCAGGCATGCAGTGATCACACCCCGCTCCCAGCCAGTCACACCAGGATGAGGGTCAATGACTGAAACTTTACAGTGGACGGTGCTGCTGTAAGCTGTGATGTTTGGTAGGTTAGAGGCATTAAATGCATTGTTAACTTAGGATACTTTCAATTTACGATGGGTTTATTGGGTTATAACCCCACCGTTAAATTGAGGAGAACCTGAGGTGAAATTTTCCTTATTACATTCCTATGAAGTCTTGTTCTGTTTAACAGAATGATGAGTTTGTCTTATCCCTATGATATGATTAGGTTTTGTCTCCTTTCATTGAGAGGAATTGACATGAGGACCAATTTTTGTGTGCATTGGCTCACCATTATGCCGCAGGGCTTATCTCATTAAAGGCAGATGGGATGTAATTAATTAATCAGTGGAGCTTGCTATGGAGTAAATGTTTAGAAATTTCTAAAATTATTATATTAAAATTCATATCTTCCAAATAATGAGATCAAGGGGTGGCATCTGAGAGGTGATTAGATGGTGAAGGAGAGCCTTGTACTAAAAGACATGACAGCTTCCTTGTCTTCTCTCACACCTCACCGCCCTCCACGTGAGAAGTCCAGAAAGCGTGCCCTTGCAGAGCTCAGCCATGCTGACCCCAGGACCCCAGGCTTCCACCCTCCAGACTGATCAGGATAGAACCTTGATTTTAACCTTGATCAATAATTTGGAAAGGTTTTCCAAGATATCTCTAAATAAATCCCCTATTTATCTACCTATCTATCTATTTAGTATTTAAAAAATTTTTTAGGTTTTATTTTATGGATATGAGTGTTTTGCCTACATGTATGTAAGTGCATACATGTATGCAGTACCTGCAGAGGCCAGAAGAAAGCACTGGATATTCTGGAACTGGAGTTGCAGTCAGTTGTAAACCACCACGTGGGTGCTGGGAACAAAACCAAGGCCCCTGCAAGGGTAAAAAATACATTTAACTCCTGAGCCATCTCTCCAGCCCCTTATTTATTCTTCTTATTACGTGTGTGTGTGTGTGTGTGTGTGTGTGTGTGAATATATGATGTGCATGTGTAGGCACATATGCCACAGCACATGTGTGGAGGTCAGAGGACAACTTTGTATAGTCAGTTACCACCTTCCACCTTTGTGTGGATTCCAGGTATCAGATTCAGGTCCTCAGGCTTGTGCAACAAAGGCTTCTACCTGCTAAACCTTGTCAGTAGCTCCTATTCCTTTATTTTTTATGCCATAAAAACTGAAAACTCCATTTGGCCTCTGACATAACTTTATATCATCAGTTTTTACCTGTGCTCCAATGAATTCTCCTTAAAATTGTAGAAAATGATAAATTGAAACATTTATTTCATGATGGGCGTGTGCATTACTGCAATCTTAAGAATATTTTCATTGGATTAGCAAAATCTTAAATGTGGCCAAAGAACACAGCCAACATAAGAAATAGGTGTATTTTCTCCAAATCAAGTGTTTTGAGCACTGACAACATCAGAACTGGTAAGATGATCATATTTTTAAAGTGATTCAGGATTTATTCTCAGCATGCAATTTTACCTGGACACTAAGCAGCCTAGGAAACACAAACAGATATTTCCGGAAAGTTTCTTGAATCCTTTTCTGCAAGATTTGTCAGCATTACCATGAAATCATGTGTTTATTATAGAATGACTTTCCATTCTGGTTCTGCTGAAAACTCGAAAAAACTAGAAGAACCAACAAATGATGGCAATGTGTCTTTGCAAACTTCCCCACTACTCTTAATATTTGGTGGACACAGACCACACTTTAGCTTCCTGCCTCCTCAGCTGAATGGTTGGTCACCGCTTCTTTACTCCGTTCCCCTTGTATTTTAATGGGGGTTCGGGGAGACAGCAAAATTGAACATTGGCATCACGACCTACAAAACTATTAAATTAGCCATCAAAGTTTTTCAGTAGATTGCTTTTTCCCATTTGAGTCTTCACCCATTTTAAGTAATAGCAAAATTAATTTTAAAAATAAAGAGTCAAGTTGAAGACGGTCAAATGAGGCACTTCAACCACTGATACAGTATTATCAGAAATCAAAACAAGGCCAAATTTTGCTTGGAGGCCTTTACTTCATGCATACAGCCTTTAAGAGGCAATTAGGTTAGGACAGGAGGCCTTGGTAAGTGAAATTAGGGCTTTTCTGAGAAGAGCAATGAAAGTATTTACTCTTTCCTTCTTCCCTCCCTCCATGTGAGGACAAGAGATGGTTATCTGAAAACCAAGACAAGAGCCCCCACCACACAAAGGGTGTGATGCATCTTGAGCTTAGACTTCCTACTCTCCAAACCTGTGAAAAACACATTTGTTATTTAAGCCACCTAGCCTTGGCAATTTGTTATAGTAACTTAAACAGAATAAGGCATCAAAAAAGAAATTTATTTAAAAAGCTCAGCTGAGGAAAAAGTAAGATTTCATCAGACTAATAAACTCAAAGGATCAGCCCTGATTTATTGGCTCAGTCAGAAATCTCACTCAGATTCAGGACCAGAAGGATTTGTTAATGTGCTACAAAATAACTTAGGAAATGTATGACCTAGAATATGGCATTTAACCATGCCAGAAAGCCTAGGTTCTATCTGGAACCAAGACAATTATCCTGGCATAAAAAGTGCACCATCAAGTTCTGAGAAAATGAACACAGATAAGGAAAAATATACATTTCTTCTTTTTTCATATGAAAACAAGGTCAAATTGTTTGGAGGTCTTTGATCATACAAAATAGTATTAAGGTAACAGTATAAGCAGAGAGCCTAATATAATCTGTTTTTATCAAGTGATAGAAGTAGAGGTCCTAGAGCTGGACCATTGGCTCAGCAGTGAAGAGCACTGATTGCTCTTACAGATGACCTGAGTTCAATTCCCAGCACCCACATGATGGCTAACAACTGACCTAACTCCAGCTCCAGGGGTTCTGGAGCCTCTTCTGACCTCCATAGGCATTGCACAACACAGGTGCACTTACACACATGCAGGAGATACAATCATACACATAAAATAAAAATAATAAATAAAATACTTTATAAAACTTATTTTTTAAAAAAATAAGTAGAGGTCCTAACAACAGTCTATATCTTGGTCCTAATTCTAAAAGTATAACTCAGCATTATTGTCTGCATAAAAACAAGTAAAAATAACTTTTTTGAAAAAAGCTGTTTCTGCTGAGATTCTGTGGAAAGCACTTTTTATGTGGTTGGGAGGAATCAAGGAATGGGTTTTATGGAAGTCCTGTCCAATCCCTAGGAATGGCTTTATCACATGGCTTCCCAGGTGCCTCAACCAGGAAGTGAAATATTACTGCAAGTGTTCAGTGAATTTCAAGGGCAGAAATGTTTTAACTTTCTGTCTTTACAAATGAATTATGAAATATGTTTTACTCCTTTTCTACTCCCAGGTTGTTTGGATATTTTTTAACTGTTTCGTGTGTGTGTGTGTGTGTGTGTGTGTGTGTGTATGTATGTTTTATCTGCATGTAAGTGCACCTGTATGTGTAACACCCATGGAGGCCAGAAGGGCACTAGATTCCCTAGAACTGGAGTTTCAGACAGTCGCTAGCCACCATGTGGGTGCTGGGAACTGGACCCAGGTCCTCTGTAAGAGCAGCCAATCTTCTTAACCACTGAGCCATCTCTCCAGCCCCCTGGAGTCATTTTTTTAATCATAGGTAAATTTTTTTTGAAAAATTTAATTGGCTAGTTACTAGCTCTGATGTAATATAAATACATTCGAAGCATTTAAAATAGTACATATTTTGCTAGTATTCAAGAAGAAGAACATAGAGACTGCTAGCTTTTTAAAACCCTGTTTATAGCAATCCCTTGAAGCAAATGCTGTCAATCTTTCTGCAGTGTTTTTAGATAGTGTCAAAACTGAGGATTGTTGTTTTAGTAAACATTTTTCCTCCCCTTGGTGATAATTCTATGGTTCTTGTTAGCAATTTCATTTCTCAACTGGAAGTACTCTAGAAAAAAGGAAAGTTTGTATTTACTTTGTAAGTATTTCATTATGTTACATTTTGCAGGGTAAGTTACATTATGTATAATGCACATAGCATACATTAAAATTGCATTTTTCCCCCATTGGTGAAGTTTTCTAGGAAACAAGGAAAATAATTCCCATAGGATTTTATTAATGTTCCATGCCCCTGAAGACAAACTTGGAAACAAATTTTTCTCTCCTTAACATGTTATGTAAGTCTTGGGGATACATATTCTTATTTTATTTAACAGGACTGTCATACAAAATGTGACTTTAAGCTTTTCTCATAACATTTCTATATCCTTACATTTATCCATGACCTATATTTTAGATACCTTCAAAATTTCCAAATAGTAAATAATTTTATGCTTATCGAAACCCAATCTTGTTATTACTACTGTTCTCTATGTCCCATAAATCCCAAAATACAGTTCTAAGAGGAAAATATGTTTCAGAGGCTCTGAAGGCAAGAAAGATATGGAACCCAGTAGTACCCCATCAGCACTAAGACTTCCTCCTGGTTTGATACAATTAATCTATTACTAAAGATTTAAAGTTTGAGACAGTGTAAGAAAAAATGGCTGGAACAGTTTCCATATGTGACATTTCAAAGTAAAACTTCATATAGGCCATCTTTTTACTTTATTATTTTTTATTTTATGTGTATGAGTGTATTGCCTACATGTATGTATGTAAGTGCAGTACCCACAGAGGTCAGAAGAGGTGTCACATCCCCTGGAACCGGAGTTACAGATGGTTGTTAGCTGCCATGTGGGTGCTGGGAATTGAACCCAAGTCTTCTGCAAGAGCAGCCAGTATTCTTAACCACTGAGCCATCTATCTAGCTCCCATATAGGCTGTCTTAAGCACAATGAAACCAAAGGCCTCATTTTCACCAAAAATTGATGCCCTTCATCCTGACCCCAGAAGAGCTATTTGTTAAAATTCTCCGTTAAATCATCTCACCATCAACTTCCTACAACCAGCTTTTCCAGAAGTCATTTTCTAGCCTACATGAAGCACAGGTCCCTCTGCCTGCCACTGTGGCTGTGCAAGCACTGAGAAAGAACTGGACATGTCTGAGAGAAGGACAAGCCACACCTGGACCCTCTCCTTTCCCCGGCTACCCACAGGCAGGTTGGGCTACAGCTGAAAATTTTCCAGAGCCTTTCTTCTGCCAGCGCTACTACCATCTGGAGACCCATGATGGCCAGTTAATCCCAATTATTTAATCAAACTTTATCTAGGCATTGCTCCAAAGTCATGTGTGAATGGAGTTAACCTCTTCAATTAGTTTGACTTCAGGAAATTAGAATATTCTTGATCATGTTGGCTGTTCAGGCATTCAGTTAAGAGAAACACCTGAGGTTTCCTTAAATAGAAGAAATTCTGTCTCAACTGAGGCAGCTCCTGTTTGAACTTCAAGTTGGCCTGCCTGCCTGCCCTGCAAATGTTGAACAGCACAAGGCAGTTCTTTAAAATGCAACTCTATTGGTATAGGTATGATAATGATGAATATGTGTAGATAAGATATACATTGACTCTGTTTATCTGGAGAGTCCTGACTGATTCAAAGCCTTGTTCAATTTCTGCTCCTTCTTCAATGCATTGTGTGTTGTGAATTAAGAGGTGTCATGAATAGACAAGCCTATTCATGTTGGAGAAATATGGCTCTAAGGACCACATTTAATGCTTGAGACGATTCCTGGAGAAAACCAGAACACAACTTATTTTGTACATACACAGGAAACCAATGTACTAGGTGCTTTTACTAAACATTTTTGTCATGTTTTAAATATTTAATTGTATTCCCACTACTGGCAAGATCTCAAAATTCTCCCTCAATGTTTTAGCAAATGCTTATGGTAGAAGCATATGACCTAGTGAAATCACTTCTGGGTATATACCAAATGAATCAAAATCAGCTTACTACAGAGATATCTGCATACTCATGTTTATTACAGCACAGAATTTTTATTGTAAATACACAATAGCCAAATAATGGAATCACCCTAGGTGCCCACCTACAGATAAATGGATAAGGAAAATGTGGTGTAAATATACAATGAAATTCTATTCCACCATAAAGCAGGGGCTGGGGGTTAATAAAGAGTAATAGAAGGAATGGATATGATCAAAGTACATTGTATGCATATATGGAAGTGTCATAATGAAATTCTTTTACACAATTCATAAATGATAATAAAAAGAAAACAAGAACTTTTTCTTATTGCAAGAAGCTATGTTTTTAATGATATGATTGTCATAGTAAAGCTATCTCCTTTGGGCCTAATGTGACTATGTGAAGTAGAAATTGTTGGTGGTGACATGCAGAATACCTTGTCCTAGCAATGGAATAAACAAAACAGTATGCAGATACGGAGGTCTGTGGTAATGGTAATGGACTATTAGCAGTCCCTCTCCACTGGGGGAACATAGTTCAGTGGCAGCCCTCTGGACCAGCATGCATGAAGGGTCTAGGTTCAATCTCTGGTAGCAGCAGAAGACAAACAAACAAATTCCCTCATAGGAGGGAAGGTTGTTACCGTATCTCAGCTGGGGTTCCAGCTCTTATTCCTGGCTGCCCCTAGCTACCCGTGGTCTTGAAGGGTGCTGTAGTAAACAGAGGGTGGAAGGTTAACTGAAGGTGTAACTCCCTTGATGCCATTTTGGTGAGGTTTTCACTCACTGGAGTGAGACTTTTCAGTGATCCAGTTGCTTTTCAATCTCCTGTAATCCTATGAGTAACTGCTCACCTATGTTTCCACAAACAACCCCAATAAACTAACTCATTGGCCCAGCTGACTTTGGTAGAAACAGTTCTTTGGTCTTGATGCCTCCTCTTGGGTGAATAGGAAGCAGGACAGAAGCAGAAGCAATGGCCCTAGGCCTTGTGAAAGGGACAGCCCAGTGACCTGGCGGCACCTCCCCTTCAAAAATGTGCGTCCATCCCTTCCAGACAGAGCAGTCTCCAGCACCTCCCTTCCAGTGGGTAATTTGTGGTCAGGCACATCCTGGTAGAAAGAGAAATAAACAAGGCCAGCTTAAACTGCTGTTGGGCACAAACCAGTGAGGGCTAATCTGTCCTTGAAGTGACCTGTAGAGGAAAAGCCCTTATTTATCATCTTGTGTATGTTTACAGTTATGTACAGATGCTTAAAATTATGGGATGTATGACTCTCATATATACAGACTGTTCAAAGTTATATAACAGCACATTGGCCAGTCAGTTAAGGATCCACACAATTTTCACCCTTAGGTATCAGCTCTTTCCTCTGCCTAGATTCATAAAGAGAACCCCAGAAAAGAATCTTGAGCCATTTGGCTGGAGCCTGCTGCTCACTTTCAACAGATCTGCCAGCTATTTTTTTTTTCTCTCTCTCTATTTTCTTGTTTGTTTGTTTCCTTGCTTGTTCTGAGATAGGGCTCACTATGTAGCACTGGCTAACCTGGAACTCACTATGCAGACCAATCTGGACTCAGATCTACAGAGAGCTGCTTGTCTCTGCCTCCTGAGTGCTGGGATTAAAGGCATATACGACCTCACCGGATTTTTTTTTCTTTCCCTTTTAGATAAAAACCTTCACTCTCAATCGTTTGAGCATTCTTCAGTTCTGATTAAGTCACCAAGAACCTAGAACCTGACAGGTTTTGGAAACCCCAGGTAACAAATAGATATTGTTTTACCTGTCCCCAGAACAGTCATGAAACAGACATGTATTTTGACATCTATTTATTTCATTCCAATAGTGCTTAAGTATAGATATATCTAACATAATTACATTTAATTAGATCATTCAAGTTAATTGTGAGAAGTAATTCCTTAGAGAAAAGATTATTTCCTGGAAAATTTTGCACAAACTTCAAAACTAACTGAATTGTGAAAATGGAAAATACTAATTAACAGGGATATTACACATGCTAGCTTGAAAATTATTGAATAATGAGACTCTGCATGCATAAAGTTGGTTTCTTGTGTCAGGTGTTTAGAACACAAAATACTTAAGAGAATCTATGTATTTCAGATATTTTCTGTAAAGATGTTCCAGGTCAGCTAATTTTCAATCATCAAACATTTAGGATCTTCAGAAAGCACAGTTACAATGATAAACTCTATCCATATTGCTTTCTAATGATTTTTAATTAGATAATAAAATTATTTCCCTGGATTATGCATGCTCTAGGTTTGTAATTGTTTATGCAGAGAAATTTGGAAATATACACTCTAGCAAAATAGGAAGCAAAATTCTCATTCAACAAAATTGAAATGACAAGTTTTTTAAATTAAGGCCTCTAATATTAGAATCATCTAAAGTGACTGAATTAAATCTCCTTTGCAAATAATGTGAAGCAAACCTGGTAAAGCTACAAAACAGAAGAGTAACCTACTTGCAGCCATTTAAATTTCTGAGATGTTATAAGTCTGTTGATTATTTTATTAGTATTTGTTCTGATCATCCCCTCAAGCTCTGGTTTTAAAAAGAGAGAAAATACACCTCATGTCTTAATCCGTATTGGCTTATAATTGAGTCCCCCCAAAACCATAACAATTTTGATATGACAGGCAATATATTATGACGGTTAAGACTACCAGACCTGGGTAAAAGTTCCAGCTCTACCATTTTACAGTTCTGACTTTGCCAAATTATTCACTCTCAGCATTCATTTCTTCATGAGCAAAATAAAAGAAAATCTTAATATTTTATCTGCTGTGTCACCAAAATGCCAAAAATATTTATTTCTACACATAGTCTAGAGACATGGGTGGCAAAATTTAACTATGTTCATAAGCACATATCTATATATTTTCCAAACTTTTCAGCATTGGTAGTTAGCAAGAAGTACACACTCAGTAAATAGAAGGTATCATCTTCATCATAAGAGTTCATTAGTTTTCTTTACTCAAAAGCATCTGTGCCAGATAGCTTTCATGTCAACTTGACACACCTGGGTAGAGGGAACCTCAATTAGGGAATTTCCTTCATAGGTCTGGCCTGTGGCCATGTCTGAGGGGCATCTTCTTGATTGTTGAGTGATGTGGGAGGGCCCAGCCCACTGTGGGTGGTGCCACCCCTGGGCAGGTGGCCTGTATTGTATAAGAAAGCAGGTGAGCATGGGCCAGGAGAGCAAGCCAGTAAGCAGCATTCCTCCATGGCCTGTGCTCCAGGTCCTGCTTCCATGTTCCTGCCCCGAGTTCCTACCTTGGGCACCCTGATGAACTGTGACCCAGAAGATGTAAGTCAAATAAACCCTTTCCTCCCCAAGTTGGTATTGGTTAGAGTGTTTTGTCACAGCAATGGAGAAATGAGCTAGAACAGCATCAAAGTTTTGATTTAAAATATCTTCTTGTTTCATATATTTTAAAATTAAATGCTGTTTAAAACAGTAGTGCTCACTCTTCCTGTGAAACTTGAAATATAAAAGCTTATTGTATAGGAATTTCCTGGTTCTTAGTCAGGAAAAATTGACTAAAGGACTGATGGTGCCCCCCCACCCCCCGAGGTTTCCTGGAGAAGGTCAGAAATCATGCATCAGTTCTGGGGAGCTATACTGATAAAACTGATGGGTTATTTTTTTTTCCTTAAAATTTACAACTGCAATGATTTCAATCATTATGTCACTAAAGATTACAATTTCAAGAAAAAAAAAACTTCAACTGGCCTATAAAGTTTAAGTGGAATTAGTCCCCTTTATCCACAGTCTTACCTTAGCTCACTTAGAATAAGTTCAGTGACAGTCACAGAGGAAGGAGAAATGCATGTCAATGAGAAAATAAATATCACACGTGTACAGAAGTATTCTCTTTTATTATTTGTCTGAAATCATGCACTCAAAATATTTATCATAATTGGATACATTAAACAGATAAAAAGCATAAGAAACTCTGTTATTTCCTCAATGTCCTGTTAGGACTTGTTATGAAATGTCACATACAGCCTCATGTGTTAAGCAAGGGTCACCAGTCTTGTGGCAATATTTTGGAAGGTAATGAATGTTTAGAGAGCGGGGCTTGGCTGGAGTAAGTAGGTCATGGTGGGTGTGGCTCCAGTCCTTAGTCCCTTCTTGCCCAACATAGGTGAAGAACACCCTCTTTCACACACTCTGACACCATAATGTTCTGTCCAAGTGCATGAGGCCAAACAATCATGGACTGAACCCTCTGAAGGTGTAAGCAAAGGATTTCTTTCCTCCTTTTAACATTTTTAGAAAAATTTTTATTGAATTTTTGTGTCTTTCATACAGAAAATCATCTTTATACCCTCATACTCTTTGGCGCACTCCCATTGCCCCCCAACTGGAGTTCGTACATTCTGTCATTTGTGTTAGGGCCTAAAGTTAGTTTCCCCAGATGTCCCTCAGTGCAAGTTCATTCACTGGGATCTAGTCAGCCTATCTAGAGTCCCTCCCTTTAAGATCAAGTTCCTCTCACCCAACAGTAATCAGCTGCCAATAATTCTTCGACTAATATTGGGGTCTGCTGTTCATTTCCACAGTTCTGTGCTAGGTTTTTGTCTGCTTAAGTTTGCATGGGTCTTGTGCATGCTGACACCATTGCCACAGGTTTGTATGAGAAGGGTCCCAGGGAAGACTATTTGTGTATGGTCAAGCATTTCCTCCCTGGCTCTTACAGTCTTTCAGCCCCCTCTTCCGCAATGGTCCCTGAGCCCTGAGTGGGTGAATTTTAATATAGGAGTCCTGTCCAAGGACCTACACTCTACAGACTTTTATTCTCTGTTTTTTGCTATTTGTGACCTTTTGTGTTCCTGGCCTTCTGTTGCATGAGGGAGCTTCATTGATGAGAGCTTAAAGATGCATTAGTGTTCTCTTCATCTCCTGGTCTATGTTCTATGAGCCTTAGGTGTAGAGGTTGCATCCTAGATGTACCATTTAGACTTGGGCAATTCACAGCCAATCTGTGTGTGTGACCAGTTGTGGAACTCTATAATAATCTCTGTCTCTTGAAAAAGAAATTTCTTTGATGGGTGGTGACTGGGATACTTGTCTGTAAATTAAAATATCAGTATTTTGCACATAGTAAGAAATTACATTTGTCTAGGGATATAACAATCTTAAGAGTTTTCTCTAAGATCTATGACCTCTCCAGGTATATGTAATTGTCTACATTTATAGTACCACACATGAATTCCTCCCATTGAGTGGGCTTTAAGTCCAATTAGGTAGATGTTGAATACCCACGAGATAATATACCGCTATTGTACCACTGTCATTTGCTGTGCTGGTCATTGATGTGGTTTTTAGGCCTTGAAGCTGGGGTTAGACCACTGATTGATTTTCTCCCTTAACAGCTTATATAGTACTCTCCAAAGCAATAAGAGCTAGCCTTCGGGGGAGATGGCTTCCAGGTCAGTTCCAGCTCCATTGCTCCAAATCCTGTGTCCAAAGTATGTCCTGTTGTCAGAAACAGGATCTTACCATTAAGTTCTGGGAGGCAATCAAGAATTGTAGAAGTAGCCTGCTTGTGGTAGTCTCTTGGACTGCCCTGGATGACAACTCAAAGGAAGGCTTCTCCTGTCTGGTACTATTTCTTGTTATATAGTCTTCAGCTATACTCACAGACTCATGTAGAGACATTATATATGTAATTTTTCTGTAGGTTTTTTTACTAATATGATTCCCTCTGTTTTTTCATACTAGCTAGGCACTATTTATCTCTCCTCTTTCTCTCCCTGTCTTATCCTCCATCCCCACCCTCCCCATTTAAAATGTCCCTATTTTCCCCATTTCTTCTGTGATAATTTCTGTCTGCTATGGTGTGGGAGACAGGCTTGAGCCGGGGTGATATTGCAACTGTCAGGGTCACGTGGTTTCCAGGATTCCAGGCTCTGTCATCTGAAACCCAGTATGCTAATGAGGCATCCTACCCACTATTCTGTGATAGGACATTAAGTCTGTTATGCTAATAGGATGCTGTCTGTTATGCTAATAAGGTATCCTACTTGCTGTGCTGTGATTGGAACACTACCCCTTTATCAGCTTGTGCCTTCCTGAAATAAAGCAGACCTGTGTCACTGAACCTGGTCTCCTGTATCTGAATGCGGCTCTGCTGACACAGTCTCCTCACCAGCCCTGGGGTCTGGGATGGGCAGAAGTGGTGATGACAGGAGGCAGCACAGGGCAAGCAGAAGAGCTGCCTCAGCACCAGGCGAGCAGAAGAGCAACCTCAGCCCAGGGCGAGTGGAGGAGCAGCCTCGACGCCCGTGAGAATGAAGGAGTGGCACCTACGAGAACGGAGGAGCAGCCACCACTGGCAGTGACCACAGCTGGCACTCAACATGGGGCACGAAGACTTCTGCCCCATGGAGCTGTAACACTCTGAGCTGTAACATTTGGAGCTGTAACACTTGGGGCTCCTGATGCCCCCTTTGCTAGTGATTCTTCCATGGGTGCTCGCCGCTTTTGTTCTTCTTTGCTTCCTCTTCTGGCTCGCAGTTTTGTGTGTCATTCCTGTCTCCACTGATCATCTTCCTGAACGGCTCCTGAGTCCTTCTGGGTACATCTTGCAGGGTGAGTGGCCTCCAGTATGGGAAATAGTCATCCAGCTACTGCCGGCCTCTGCACTGCTGCACTGGTTTCTCTCCTCAGGAGAAGGCAAATTAGGGTAACAGAGAAGGAAGTAACTAAGGTATTAGATGAAGTGCTAGCTCTTGGTCCTTGGATTACAGATTCCTGCTGTTGGGATCTGGAGCAATGGGCTTGTGTGCTATTCATGGCCAAAAAGAGAGAAGTCAGGGAGGGGCGTCCATTATCTGGGCCGTTCTACTCCATTCTGGCCTCACTTCAGGGAGTTCCCCCTGATGCCCCAGAGCAGAATAATCTCATACTAAAAAACACAGATAAACAAATAAAGCAACAGGATAGTGGGGACAGCTTGTCCCAGGCATTTCCAGCCAAAACCAAACTAACTGATATCTCTTCTGATGTGGAAATGATGACTGCTGATAATGAGGTAAAAAATGAGGAATTAGGGTCTGAGGGTCCCCCTGATGAAAAACAGGAAGTCAAGATCGCCCCTGCCCCACCATTACAGGGCGGTGACTACCCTCCGCCATCTTGTATTGGCTTTGATGAAAAACAGG
Source organism: Nannospalax galili (assembly GCF_000622305.1). Taxonomy (NCBI): domain Eukaryota; kingdom Metazoa; phylum Chordata; class Mammalia; order Rodentia; family Spalacidae; genus Nannospalax; species Nannospalax galili. The sequence goes on along the minus strand of NW_008333371.1, from coordinate 860,052 downwards.
AAGTTAAGGCAGCTTCTGCTCTGCCATTACAGGGCAATGTCTACTTTCTGCCATCTTGCGCTAGCTCTAAGGAGGTTTCCCCCCAGTCCATCTACCCCTCCCTTCCAGAGGAGGACTGGAAGCCCCTCCTACCTAGGCCCCTCTCCTATGATACAATGGGTGATTTTCCACAGTTTTTCCTGGTTACCATCGGTCATGGACAGCAGAACCCTAATGCCTGGAATCCATATTCTCATGATACTTTAAAAAAGCTGCGTAAGGCAGCCATAGAGGATGGCATTCTTTACCCTTGGTTTGGTCAGCTATTAGATACAATCAGCCATGCAGCCAACACCCCCTATGACTGGCAGAATATTGCCCGTGCCTGTCTATAGGGAGATTATTTTCTCTTATGGAAGGCTGCTTATCAGGATGAATGCAAACAACAGGCAGAGCGCAATAGAAAAGCCATTGTCCAAAACATTGGGTTTGACGCCTTGGTAGGGCATGGCACTTTTGAAACCACACAAGCCCAGGCACAGGGACCTCCTCACTACTTTGAACAAGTACGGCTTTGCGAGCTCCATGCTTTCCAAAGTATGCCAACTCGTGAGGATACCAAATTAACCAGATTGATACAAAAACAAGGTGAGCCTTTCTCTGACTTCATTGAAAGGTGCCAACAAAGCATTAATAGGAAAATCAGCCATCAGGGGGCCACAGATTCTTTGCTCAAGGATCTTGCATATGAAAGATGCTCTACTGAGTGTTGCCTTGCCATAGGACGTGTTAGACACAAGGATGTCTCTGAATGGATTCTGGCCTGTCGGGATGTGGGGGCCACTTGAGTTCATGCCACAGCTCTCGTTGAGGCACTGGCTGCTCATCAGCCACAGGCCGAGACAGACAAGGGCAAATGTTGGGCTTGTGGAGGACAGGATCGTTGGTCTTGCACCTGCCCTAACAAGATCTGGCAGATGGACGTTACTCACTTCCCTTCCTTTGGCAAGCTCAAATATATCCATCATATTATTGACACCTGTTGTTAACACAAGGGCGAGGCTATGCTTATGTATTTCCAGATAATGTTATCCCAGCTCAAAACATCAGAATTGCTTGCAACGAAAATCCTCCCTCCACAACCACCGACCCCAGAGATGGCAGCCCTGACCCTGGAGGAAGTGACGCACCTCTCAACCACCGAGAGACTGACCCAACATCGCAGACAACGAAAGCCACCAACCTGGGGAGACCTCAAACGACTTTGCAAGCAGAGACTATAGCCAATCAAAACCCTCAAACCAGAGGGAACCCCTTGTCTATGTCCCTTATAATGTGTGCCATCATTACTGCTAACTCCCGAATGTTAGCAACTCCCCTTAACCCCCACTAACCTGTCAACATTACTTGACGGATTATTAAAGTAGCCAATGAAAAGGAGGTAAATTCCACATCAAAATCTACACCCCCTGGCCAATGGTTCCCTCAACTACAGATGTACCATGCTCCTGTCTGCCTTAGCTGGTCCCCTTATTATACTAACTCTTCTCCTAATTTTTGGACCCTGTATTGTCAAGGGACTCCTTAATTTTGTTAAAATTCGTATTTCTCTGGTTCAGTTAGCTGTTGCCCTGTTGTACTTTGCCTTGATGTATCTGGACTGATATCAATATGCTATATACCTCAACTTTAAAAATAAAAAAAGGGGGATGTGGGAAACAGACTTGAGCCTTGCGTGATATTGCAACTGTCAGGGTCACATGGTTTCCTGGAATCCAGGCTCTGTAATCTGAAACCTAGTATGCTAATGAGGCATCCTACCCACTATTCTGTGATAGGACTTTAAGTCTGTTATGCTAATGAGGTATCCTACTTGCTGTACTGTGATTAGACCACTACCCCTATATAAGCTTTTGCCTTCCTGCAATAAACCAGACCTGTCACTGAACCTGGTCTGTGTCTGAATGTGGCTCTGCTGACACAGTCTCCTCACCAGCCCTGGGGTCCGGGACCCAGCAGAAGTGGCGGAGGCAGTAAAGGGCAAGCAGAAGAGCTGCCTCAGCACTGGACAGGCAGAAGAGAGGCTTCAGGCCAGGGTGAGCAGAGTAGCAGCCTCAATGCTTGTGAGAACGAAGGAGCGACACCCACGAGAATGGAGGAGAGGCTGCCGCTGGCAGTAACCGCAATAGTACAACGAAAATTCTGTACTACATGCCATAATTTACAAGTAGATTTAAATGTCTGCTAACTAAAATAAATTTGATGGTTGCTATGTGATTTTGAGGAATGCCCCTAAGTAGACATAATTCTTTCTAATAGAACATTTCTAAACCTGTTATGCTAATAAGGTATCCTACTTGCTGTGCTGTGATTGGAACAATACCCCTATATAAGCTTGTGCCTTCCTGAAATAAAGCAGACCTGTGTCACCGAACCTGGTCTCCTGTATCTGAATGTGGCTCCGCTGACACAGTCTCCTCACCAGCCCTGGGGTCTGGGATGGGGCAGAAGCGGCGACGGCAGGAGGCAGCACAGGGCAGGCAGAAGAGCTGCCTCAGCACCAGGCGAGCAGAAGAGCAGCCTCAGCCCAGGGCGAGTGGAGGAGCAGCCTTGACGCCTGTGAGAACAAAGCAGCAGCACCTACGAGAACGGAGGAGCGGCCGCCACTGGCAGTGACCGTACTATGGTCTCACCTCTCTTGAGCTCCTTCTTCCCCTTTATTCCCATAGTTCTTTGTATAGTCCTCCACTCCCTCCCATTTACCTACACCTTTTTTTGCACATTTATCCCTTAGTAACACCTGTCTCCAACTGTTCCTCTCTTGGGTTCCTTCTTTTCCTTTACCCCCCTGGTTACTTTCCATTTTCCTGGTTCCTTCAGTTACATCAGGATACATACTCACTTATAAGGAATTGGTGGATCCTAGCTCCTTTTAACTTTTCAAAAACAAGGCATTTTGTTATAGAAACAAAGAAAGTAACTAATACAGAAAAGTGGTACCAAAAAAGTGGAGTCATTGCTATTGCTAGTCTGAAAATATTATTCTTAACCCTTTGGAACTTGTTTGTAGTAAGAATTTGGAAAATTTCAGAGCAAGCTTAGGATTAGTGGGTGAATCTGGCAAGAACTCAGAAGACTAGAATGGTTATAGAAATGTCAATAGTAAAAGCTGTGTTTGGGTTTCAGAAGGAAATGAGGACTCTCCTGGTAATTAGACTAGAGGCTATTCATGATACATTTATGGAAAATAATTTATTTACATTTTTCTATATCATAAATCTTGGAATGGAGCTGAATTTTAAAGAAATGGATTCATTTGACAAATGGAATTTCAACATAGTGGAGCATTCAAGTTGTGGCATGGATGTTCCTGACTGATTCTAGCCAATTTACAGTGAGAATTTGTAGGAAAAAGCAGAGTAAGCACAGATTGGAAGACTTAATGTTATGAAAATTCTATTTTAACAAAGACTATAGATTTAATACAATCTCAATCAAAATTTAAAACCATTCTTCAGAGAAATAGAAAACATGATCTTAAAATTCATATGGAAGCACAAAAGACCCTAGATAGCCAAATATATCCTGAGCAAAAAGAATAATACTGGAGGTATCACCAAGCCTAATCTCAAGTTATACTTGACAGAGCAATAGTAACAAAAACAACATGATTACATGGACTCATGTAGAGATAGTGTATGTGTAATTTTCAATAGATTTTTGGACTAATACAATTCCCTCTTTTTTATACTAGCTAGGCACTATTTATCTCCTCTCTCTCTCTCTCTCTCTCTCTCTCTCTCTCTCTCTCTCCCCATCTAACTCTCCCTCCACGTCTTCCCCATTTACAGTATCCCCATTTTCTCCATTTCTCCCTTGATAATTCCTGTCTGCTATGGTCCCACCTCTCTTGAGCTCCTTCTTCCCCTTTATTCCCATAGTTCTTTGTACAGCCCTCCTTCTCCCCCTCCCATTTAACTACCCCCATTTTACATATTTCAGTAGTAATATCTGTCTCCTACTGTTCTTTTCTCTTGGGTTCCTTCTTTCTCTTTATCTCCCTGGTTACTCTCCATTTTCCTAGTTCCTGCAGTTACATCAGGTTATATACTCACATATAAGGATTTGGTGGAAGGATTCACAAATGAGGAAAAACACATGTCATTTATTTTTCTGAGTATGCATTACTTCACTTAGTATAACAATTTCTAGTTCCATTCATTTACCTGAAAACTTCATGATTTCATCTTTCTTTACCACTTAATCAATGATCAGTATAGCAAATGACATTGGTACAGTAGTAGCAATTTTATATTGGGAGTAATTGACAGCTACCTAATTGGACTTAAGTCCACTCAATGTAAGGAAACTCATGTGTGATAATACAAACATAGACAATTACACATAGCTGGAGAGGTCATAGATCTTAGAAAAAAATCCCAAGGCTATCACATCCCTAGACAATGTAATTTCTTACTATGTGCAAAATATGGATCTTTAAATTTACAGGTAAGTAATTCCAGTCACTACCCATCAAAGAAGCTTCTTTTTCAAGAGACAGAGATTATTACAGAGTTCCATAACTGGTTATACACAGAGTTTGTGAATTGCCCAAGCCTAAGTGGCACATCTATGATGCAACCTCTGCACCTAAGGCTCACTGAACAGAGAATAAGGGATAAAGAGAACACTAACGCATCTTTCAGTTCTCATCAATGAAGTTTCCTCATGCAACAGAGGGCCAGGAACACAAAAGGTCACAAATGGCCAAAATGAAGCAAATAAGAGTCTACAGAGTGTGGGTCCTTGGACAGGAGTCCTATACTAAAATCCACTCACCCAAGGCTTTGGCACCATTGCGGAAGAGGGGGCTGAAAGATTGTAAAAGCCATGGAGGAGGTGCATGTCCATATGGAAGTAGAATCCTACAAGCTTCTGGGACCCTTTTCATATGAACCTACAGCAATGGTGTCAGCATGCACAGACCCATGCAAACTCAAGCAGACAAAAATCCAGCACAGAACTTTGAAAACAGACAGCAGGTGCCAATCTTAGTCAAAGAATTATTGGCAGCTGATTATTACTGGGTGAGGAAATATTGCTGGGTGAGGCTGACTAGACCTCAGCAGATGAACTTGTACTGAGGGACATCTGGGGACACTTACTTGACCTGATAGGTCTTGACACAAATGACAGAATGTATGAATTCCAGTAGGAGGGGCCAGTGGGGAAGGGGGTATAAAGATGATTGAGATGTTCTGTATGAAACACACAAATGTTTTTTAAAAAAATTAAAGAAACGACATTATCACAACACAAAAACAGACACATAGATCAATATAATAGAATAGAATACCCATATATAAACTCAAGCATCTACATTCACCTGATTTTTTACAAAGATAACAAAAACACACATTGGAAAAAAGACAACCTCTTCAACAAATGGTGCTAAGAAAACTGGACTTCCTCAAGTAGAAAGATAAAATTAGATCCCTATCTATCACACAGCCCAAAAATCAATTCCAAATATATCAAAGATCTTAATGCAATACCTGAAACTCTGAAGTTCTAAGAGGAAAAGTAGGGAAAACATTTCAAGACAATGGCAAAGTCTTTCTCAATAGGAGTTCACTTGGTTGATAAGGCCAATCATTGATAAATGGAATCTCATGAAATTAAAACAACTTCTTTACAAAAAAAGAAACAGTTAATTGAGTGAAGAGACAGCCTACAAAATGGAAGAAAATCTTTGTTAGTTATATATATATGACAGCAAGTTACTATCAAGAATATTCAAAGAACTCAGAAAACCAAATAATAAGAAATTAAATAGTCCAATCAATAAATAATCTAACAAACTTTTTTTCAAATATGAAATATAAATGGCCAATAAACATGAAAAAATGAATTTCACTAGCCATGAGAGAAATGCAAATTGAAACTTCACTGAGAGTCCATCTTTCCCAGTCCAAACGGCAGTCATTATGAAGGCAACAATATGGGCTGATGAGATGGCTCAGTAGGAAAAGGAACATGCTGCCAAGACTGATGACTGAGTTTGATCACCAAAACCCATATGGAAGGAGGCAACCAACTCTGGAAAGGTTGTTTTCTGACCTATACACATACACACACACACACACACACACACACACAAATAAATAAATAGATAATAAATAAAATGTAATTTTTTATTTAAAATGAAAACAAGAACAAATGCTGCTCAAGATGTAGACAAAAGGGAACTTTTATATACTACAGGTGGAAATATAAACTAGTTCAACCACTATGGAAGTCAACCCTATGTTTTTGCTATATCATCCTTAGATATTTACTCAAAGAACTCCAAGTCAGTATAACCCAGAGATATTTGCACTTCAATGTTTATTGTAGCACTACTCACAATGACTAAATTATGGATCCAACCTAAGTGTCCCACAGCAGAGGAATGGATAAAGAAAATGTGGTATATATACACAGTAGAATTCTTTTCAACCATAAAGAAGAATAAGGTCATATTGTTTGTGAGAAAAATGAATGCAATTAGAGATAATTGTGTTAAGTGACTTAAAACAATCTCAGAAAGACAGGTGTTATATTCCCTTATCTGCATTTTCTAAATTTTATAAGAAATCATGCATGTACACATGACATGAAAACATAAGTGAAACTATGTAGGAGTACAAAGCAGGAGAGGTAAGAAAAGGAAGGGGACAGACTAAGGGGACAGGACCAACACACCATATGCACATGTTCAAAAAACAAAAATCTTTTCTAAATAGTTTGATTTTTTTTTAGCATAGAAGAATGAGTTGAAAAAGGTTGGTCAGAAAAGAAGTGTAAATGAAGCTGCATCACAGAAAGTGTGGTTGTTAAGAAAGATGTGTACTGGTAAACAGAAGTCATGAACCTTTCACAGCAACAGTAGGAAATGTCTTGAGGGCATCTCAGAAATGGCCAAACCCTACCTATTGCAGGCTCAAGGATGGAAAATTGTAAACTCATTTCAAAGACTTTTCTTTAAGGTAAAGAGCATGTATGTGCTTGCACAGGGCCACCTAGGGAGGAGGATTTGGGGATTCAGCCATCCATTCAAAATCCACTATGGCCATGTTTGAAGAGGGTCCAACTACTGTTTGAGCTGATGTTAGACCTTGACATAATACTGGTTTTGGAGAGGTGCAAAATCAAAAGTTATGGTATCAGGAAGGCTTGCACCCAGAATTTTCAGAAATCTTCCTCATTTATTTATTTATTTATTTATTATTTATATTTTGTTATGTGAGTATTTTGCCTGAAGTATGTGAGTATTCCACTGCCCACAGATGCCAGAAGAGTGTGTTGGATCCTGTGGAACTGGAATTACAGATGGTTGTTAGCTGCCAAGTGGGTGCTGGGAACTGAACCCAAGTTCTGTGCAAGTCCTGCCAGTGCTCTTAACCACTGAGCTACCCCCCCCAGCCCTGTTTTCACTCAGATTTTTAAGGAAAGCCTGAGAAGTCAGGCAATGTGTGGCAGGGTCAGAGTCCTTGCAGAAAGGCTCTGAGAAGGTGACAAGCAAAGCTATGAGGGTAAAGCCTAAACTGAAATAAAGATCCCAGAATGCTAGAAATGGCCAGAACACGGAACATCTGCCAAGGAAAGTCATAGGCAATGAGAGGGGACATGTGGGCTGCAAACAGCAAGACTATTAAGGGCAAGACTGCCCAAGCCTGTTGGAGCTTACATCATGACACCATGTGCTCTGTCTGCCAGATATGAAGCTATAGGATTTATTGTTTGCCCTGCTGGGTTTTAGTCTTGCTTAAATTGACCCTTTGCTATTCCTGTTCCTTGCTTTTGCAATGAGAATGTTTACTGGGTTTGTTGGAAGTGTGAAACTTAGATTTTCTTTTTTATTTTGCAGGTACATACATCTAAGAGCTTGTCTTCAGTGTCAAAGGATTTTTTTAAGTTTAAAACGTTCAACTATTTTGGAACTTTTATGACTTTGGCGACTCTTGGAGATCAACTAAATGCAGTTGGTATTAATGAGATGTCTACGAGCCTTTAGAGCCAAGGGCACAAGGCTAATGGTTTAAACATTAAATGTCTCCCACTGTCTTATGTTTTGAATGTTTAGTCCCTACCTGGTGGCATTATTTGGGGAGGTGAAAACTTCAAAGGTTGGCCTAGATGGAAGTATGTCCTTGAAAGTTGTACATATCTCCAGTTTCCCCTTCTCTTTGCTTTCTGTCCTCCAAGAGGTAAAAATACTTCTCTCTCACACACTCACACCATCATGATTTGCTCAAGCACATGGAGCCAAGCAACCATGTACTGACCTTCCTGAAACCATGAGCCAAAAGAAAACTTTCCTCCTTTTAAGTTGCTTTGTCAGGTAATTTGTCATTACGATGAGAAGAGCACCTAATTCATGCCTGGATGATAGAACATGTAAGAGTGATGGTAGAGAAGTGAGATTATGGTAATACTCCTGAATGAAGTAATTGTTTAGTAATCCTGGATAAACCAATGCCACTTTTACTAGCAGTGCATTAGAAAAAACAGGCCACTCTCACTTTTCCACTTCACTCTGACATTATCATTTCTGAAAGTCACAGGCATGGTGGTAAAATATTCCAGACCCAACTTTGTGTTTGAATGGAGCTGCTAAGTAGTAATAGTGGGTCTCTAAGCCTCCATAAGCAGCTGTGTTCATATATATACACTGGAAGTGTATGAATGGTGCTGCTCTACCCATACTCCCAGTGTGTAGTAAAATTGATTGAGCACTAACATAGGGTAATTTAGACCTTGTTTAGCTTCTCAGTTACAGTGAAGTTGAAACTTCCCAATAGTAACAAGTATCAGATGGAATTATTTCTTCTTTTCCTATCTTTAAAATGTCCATTTCTCATCTATAGATATATACATATTCAACTTTATGTAAATAGTTTGATGACATTGCTCCTTGAAGCATTTTTCTTCTTTTAAATTCTTTTTGTTTTAAAAATGGAGTATTATTGACAAATATATTTGACATAAATGTCAAAAGTATTTTGGAGCTTGTATCTAATCCTTAAAAGATTTTAGGGTTACCTCTTCAGGGGTGGGGGGAATGTTAGAGTAGCCAAAAGCCCCATAAAAATAAATAAATGAAAAAAGGAAAAAAAGAAAAGAAAAAGAAAAAAGTGATGGGAGCTATGGGAGGTGGAGGGGAGGGAGTGGGCATGGATTTTATCAAAACACCTTATATTCATGTATGAAATTCTCAATAAAGTTTTTGTAAAAGTTAAAAAAAATGGAGTATTATGTATATACAGGAGGAGTAAAACCTGCTGTTTGCTACCCTGAAACTTTGGGCAAGTTCTTAATCCTTTTGTGGCTAAATCCCCCCACATACAAAATAGGATAAAGTAGTATGTTGTTCCTAGGTTTGTTGTTAGAATTAAATCATAAACTATTAGCTATTTTTAAAAATGAACACGATATACATGTAATGTTAGAACATAAAGATATACATAGCCAACATAGGAAATGTAACATGATGTTTTGTTCTTTGAACTCATTCCTTTCCCTCCACCTCCTCCTGTCATCATTTAATTTTACATTTTTGAACTTCATGTGATTATCATACTAATTTTTAACCTCATGTTAAGTTGTGGAATTTATTCAAGATATTTTTTTCAGTGCAAATAGTATCCCACTTAGGTTTATATGACAATTTTTTATCTCTTTGAGCTATTTCAAAGTTTTCTGTAATTTTAAGAGATGCTTCTATAGACATTGTTATACTTGTCTTTTGATGCACAGGTGAAGGTTTGCTGTATTGTTTTATTTTAAAGAAATTTAAGATAGCTAATAAGAAACATACATCTAGACATATTAAAATAAGCCTCTAAAGAAAAAAAAATAGTTTAAAGCAATCCAAAGAAAAGACATATATCCACATACATTAAATTGCTTACACATTCCTGATCAGTGCAACCATTTTAAGAAATAATTGTCATTATCTAGTAAAGCCAAAAGGATTTTTTTAATGAAAATCAATATGGAACAAACAAAAATAAATATTTTTGACCCTGCCTCAACAATGTACAAGGAGAGAACAAACTTCTGAAAATTGTCTTCTGGCCTCCAGATGAGATGTGATACACACACACATCACACACATCAGCCAAAACTCACACACACACACACACACACACACACACACACAGTCTTTTAAGTATTTTTATTAGGTATGAGTTTTTTGCCTGCATGTATGTAAGTTCACCACATGTGTGCAATGCCCGGAGAAGCCAGAAGAGGGTGTCAGATCCCCTAGAACCACAGTTATGGAAAGTTGTCAGCTGCAGTGCGAGTTCTGAGAATTGAACCCAGCTCCTCTGGAAGAGTAGCAAGTGTTCTTAACTGCTGAGTCATCTCTCCAGCCCCCACAAATAATTTTTAATGAATAGCAGTAGATTAACATAACAAATTATAGCAATGTCTATTTACCAAGTGGCCACTTACTTCAGGATAATTTCTTTCAAAATACATATAATACTAACAAAACTGGTTGGTTAATATCTTCCAAATTTGCAGGAGATTGAAAGCTGAATCAAAGAAATTTTAAATACTTTTAAAAATTTAAAAAGAATTTTTCTAAACTTTAAAAATTTTTGGTTAAAGTGCACTGAAAACAGCAGAAAGAGTAACAGAATAAAATTTCATGAAAATACATAGAAAAAAAAAAACCCCAAAGCACCACAGCTGAAACGGCCCATTCTCCTTAACTAGATTATATCATTATATATTAACTGACATTCCTAATGATGACTCTAATTCATAAAAACTACTTAAGGTAGAAAACGATGTACCACATTTTAAAGATAAGTCAGGAAAATGATTCTTTTAAAAGGCTGCATGTAAAAGCGGAAAATGTGGGGTTTTAAATACACATATATTTTCCCTGGTTATTCTACAAAATAGTAGTAATAATAGTAGCTAGCACTAATTAAGGATTTGTCATGTGCTGAGTGCTTTAACTGGATAAACTACTTTTTCCTCACATCAACACCCACCAGATACTGTTATTGTTCCAATCTTATAGATAAGGAAACTAACAGAGATTAAGTATCTGTCTAAGGTCATTGTGTCAGTGACAGGTGAGCTTATAATAACAAACAGCCCTAAGGTGTCAGTAGCTCAAAACAACAGATATTTGTCATTTTGTGTGACCTGTCAACCAGGACATATCTGGGACTTTGCTCTTTGTAGTTCTTACTCAGGGATGTGGACTGGAGCACATCTGGAGTCTGAAATGAAGCTAGCTGCCACGCAAAGGGAAGAGAATACGGTGCCTGTACTGTCACTCTTCCCTAAAGATATGTGGTCATGAATAACTTCCAATAATCTAAGCCTGCTTGTGCCCAAAAAAAGGGGATATAATCCAGGATAGTGGGAATAGGATTTAGGGACAAGTCACATAACTAGAATGTGGGGAGGCAGGATTAAAACTTGGGTAACCTAGTAGCTGTTTACAATAAAAATTGCAGAGGCCTCCACAGTTTATGTACTGGGGAGACAGGAGTGAGCTACACTTAGAAAATTCCAGGTTCTTGCAAAATGTTCTTTTGCATTACAGAACCCTCATTAAGAAAATAATTTGGGACATGCATTCTGCAGTTTCTTATTCTCTACACTTTGGCCAGTTAGAGCCTTTTGTGTTAATCACCCTCTGTTGCAGGAGGAAGCTTCACTGGTGAGAGTTGAAAGATGTATTAGTATTCTCTTTATTTTGTATTCCAGTATGTTCCCTGAGCCTTAGGTGAAGCTATTCCATCGTAGATGTGTCATTTAGGGCTGGGCATCTCACAGAGACTTATTCTCTATGTTTGACCAGTTGTGGAACTCTGTAATAGTCTCCATCTGTTGCAAAAAGAAGCTTCTTTGATGAGTGGTGTCTGGTATACTTGTCTGTAAATATAGTGATCAATATTTAGTATACGGTGAGAAATTAGATTTGTCAAGGAATGTGACAGAAGTAGAGTTTTCTCTATGATATATGACCTCTCAGGCATGTGTATTTGGTTATGTGGCAGCTGATCACTGGAGAGATGATCTTCTTTAAGAGAGTGATGCTAGATAGGCTGACCAGGCTCCAGTAGATGAACTCACATCGAGGGATAGCCCATGGACACAAAATTAACTCGATAGGCTTTAACATATATGACAGAATGAATATATGCATGAAATCTGGGGGGAGCATTATTGGGGTACAGGTAGGGGAGAGGGTCTAAATATGGTTAAGATGCATGAAATGCACAAAAATTCCATAAAACATATATTGAAAAAATAAAATAATTTGGAAGCTGTGTGTATTGTAACACACACCTGTAATCCCAGTAGTTGGAAGACTGAGGTAGGAGGATTACCAGTTTGAGGCCATACTGTTTCAAAACAAGGTATTTATGGCTTTATATTTTTTATAAAAATAAATGTACCTTGAATAAGTATAGTGACTTCCAGGTCAGCACGGGCTACATAGAGAGATCTTGTCTCAAAAAAAAAAAAAAAATAGAGGAAGGAAGGAGGGGAGAAGAGAAGAAGGAGGGAAGGGGAGGGAAGTTTGACTATTGCATTAATGAAGTACTCTGTGAACTTGGAACCTCCACAGTAATAATCCTGGGCATCCCTGCCACTGTGTCTACACTCACTTATAATTTGTGCTGGCACGTGAATAATGAGATTTCTGTTTTTGATAGCCTGGACTACACTTTACTGGTTTAGATTTTACAATAGTTTTTCTTAACACTTACCTTGGCAGCTAATATTGAGACAAGCTGAATATGTTCAAAGTTACATTTTTCAGATTTATGAACATGTTTTAGATGTTTACAAGTCCTCTGAATGACTCCAATTTAGGGGTATGTGTCCTTACAAATTTTGTGTACAAGAAAAGAAGGATTAGAAAAAGGATTAAGAACATAGATATCCACTTGTCCACCAGGTAATGTATGCAGATCTGCAAAGAGAGTACAGGTCATCAAATAACCTAAAGTAAGCCTAAATAACCAAAATAACCGTCTTGTCTTCTACATTGGCTTCAATTGGGGGGGACTTCAATTTTTTTTTCAAAACAAGATATATAGATTTACTTTTTATATAATATAAATGTACTACCTATAAACTTTAGTATACATTTTCAACTTTAGGAAAATGAGACACACTTCACACTTTATATATGATCTCATATAGCTTTAACCCATTTAAACAAATAAAATCAATTTCTTAATCCTTAGCCATGTTCAAAAGTTTAAATTCTAGTTTTAATTTGGGTTATGGCTGATAAATGCTAATATAAAGAATCTATTATTTTGTATCCAGTTTTATTAACCTTTATTATAATAAAAAAAGAGAATTTTTTCTGAGCCCCAAACAGAGAGAGTTGACTCTGGATAATAACAATGTTATACCAATTGTTATTTATTTTTAAAATCAGCCACATTCCTGACAATTTGAAACTTTCACCACAGTAAATCATAGCCTAACTGGAAATTAAAAATGAGCTTGCTGGGGCTGAAGAGATGGCTCAGCACTTAAGAGCACTGGCTGCTCTGCAGAGGACCCAGGTTCAGTTTCTAGCACCCACATGGCGACTAATAACCATGCATAACTCCAGTTTCAGGGTATCCAACACCCTCTTCTGACCTCTGTGGGCATTGCATGCATGGGTGCACTTACATACCTGCAGGCAACACACACACACAGATAAAATAAGAAATAAAAATTAGCTTGCTAACTTTAAAGGAAATCTAAAGAAGCTCTCATGTTTATAGCAGAGAACTTACTTCCATGTAAAATTAGAATTTTTTTATTGTTGTTGCTAAAGATTTACTTTAGAAGCAAATAAAAATAAGGATAAATAAAACAAAACTGTTGTCTTTGGGCTCCATCATTTAATTGATGCTTCAAATCTTCCCATCTGTTCTCCTTGCGAAATTTAAATTTGGGAGACTTGACTTGTCAATATTTGCCAGAGGTCCAGCCCTGGAAGGACTAGTAGTGCTGATTAAAACAGCTAAGCACACCAGCACCAAATGCTGACAGACTTCCACTTCTTTCCATCCTTGAGGTTTTAATTACCCAGGATAATTTCTAACCTTTGATAAGCGAGAGTAGCAATACTGTTTTAAATCCTTAGAAGCCTGTAAAGTAAAAACTTAGATACGTGAAAGCAAAATTAGAAAAGGAAAAATGAGAGCCCCCATCCTTGAGAGAGTACAAAAGAAAGGTGGCATTAATTTGGGTTCAGTGTGCATGACATAATACAGGAAAAGTGAGATAAACAAAACCTGGTGTCCTCCTTCTCAAGGCTTGTCATGTTGGAGTACACAAAACCTAAAAGCTAACTCTATGGGATGTGGTGTGGTAAGTACAATGTTTGACTCAAAAGTGTGCACAGAGCTCCAGACTTGGGTTCAAAATCCTAATTTGCTGCTTAGTGCTTGAGCTTTGAACTTTTATGTCCCAGTCAGTGAGCAACCACAGAGGAGGAACCAGAGGAAGAGTTTTATTAAGAGACCTTGCAAGCTGAGTGTGTCATTGCTTACCTACAATCCCAGCAAGGGGTGGAAGAAAGGATTATGAGTTTCAGGCTAGCCTGAGATACTCTCATATGCCAAATACAAAACAATTTTTTAAAAAATCAATGTTAAGAAACTTATTACAAAATTAGCAAAATTAGTTGATGACAAATCTGAAATCCCGACACACAAGTCATCAGGAAGGGCAGGCTGGTGCCCTAGGGCAACTGGAGCTTTGGTCTACAGACAGGATTTCTTCCTCAGGAATGTCTCAGCTCTGCTCTGATGGCCTTTCAACTGATTGAGTCAGGCCCCTGCAGATAATCTCAGATACTCTCCCCTACTAAAGCCAACACAACATGGACTTGAATCACGTCTACAAAATACTTTCACAGCATTACCTATACTCTGAATACTAGAGTGGGGACTAGCGTCTAGACAAACTGACACTTCAAAGTGACCTTAATAACAAACCCGGGGACTGTACATCCAACACTATCACTTCCTAATTGAATAGCCAAGAAAAAGCCTTAAATTTCATTAAATCTTTATTTGTAAAATGAAGACAAGAATAACTAGCTGGTGGCACTGTTGTGAGCATTAAGATGATCTGCAAAGGGGCCTAGGAATGTGCTTGGCATATACTAAATTCTCTTATTTACCATCACTGTCACCATTCTTACTGTCTAAGTGATACTGGACAAAACCAGTTCCTTTCTCTGAGCTTCTGTAAAATCAGCACATTAATAGCTACAACTTACAGTGATGTGAGATTTTTTTCAATGCTGGAGATTCAATCCAGGGCCTCCTGCCTGCTCAAGCCAGTACTCTGTCACCTAACAACATCCCAACAAACCTGTAATGAGAATTAAATGAATGTATAAATTATTTTTAAATATTTCTTTTTAATTTGTGTGTGTGTGTGTGTGTATGTATGTCACATGTATGAGAGTGTCCAGGAGCTGCAGTGACAGGTGGTTGTGAGCCATCCAATATAGGTGCTGGGAACAAGAAAAGTGGCTTAGCTAGCTCATGGTTTGGGATATTAAAAGTCCAGGACCAACAGTACCACTGGTTCAGCCTCTGTCCATGACATCATGGTAGGATCTTGTGAGGCAGGGTCTCATGTAGTACACACTGGCCTTGAACTCCTGACCCTCCTCCCTCCACTTCCCAAGTGCTATAATGACATACACCAACTACCACACTAAACCATCTCTCCAGCCCTGAGATTATTGTTTTTTTAATTGTACCAAAGATGAGATATCCACTAGCAAACTGAGACAGTTATATACATTTTTAAAGACATTTTGTAAGTTCAAAGCAGCAATTACAATCACAGAATTTTTAAAATGTTTTCACTAGCAGATATTAATTATCCACAATGGGTTTCTTTGTGACATTTTTATACTTGTACATAATGTATTTTGATCATATTCACATATGTCCTCTGTTATCTTCTCCCGTGTCCCTCCTACTCCTGCTAATTCCCTCTTCTCAACTAGCCCCTCTTCTTTTATGACATCTTTGCAGGGGGATACTTGTGTGAACAGTGAATTTCATTAGGGTTCTTTATAGAAGCTTAGGTGAGAGTTTGTTATAAGAACAGGGACACTTCAACAGTAGCTACACCTCTAAGAAAGTATCTCTCCCTCACCTATCAACCCTTATCTATACATCAATCCTCATGGAGGGGTGAGGCCCAATGAGCTCCTCCCTTTTCCATGGCTGAGTGTTAATGGGCCTAATCTTGTGGGGATCTTGTGCAGGTAATCACTGCTGTGAGTTCAAGAGTTCAACAGCCATGTCATGGCCAGAAGTCATCACTCCACACCTCTCCCCACTTCTTCCTTCTGCTTTTACATTCTTTCCATCCCTTCTTCTGCCCTGTTCCCTGAACTTTTTAGGGAATGATAAAGATATTCCACTTATGGATGAGCATTCAACAGTCATTTATTCTCTGTACTTTGACCAGTTATGAATCTCTAAGGCCATCACTGACCACTGCAAAAAGAAGCTTCTCTAACAAAAACTGACAGCAGCATTATCCTATGGGCACAAATATGGTTATTTAGAAAAGCAATTTGACAGGCACATCATGTCCTTGAAGTCAGTTGGATGGCTTTCTGTGTGAACATTACTTTCCTTTTCCAAGTTAAAAGAAAATCTGTTAGATATTTACAATATCTCTTCTAAATTAAAGATCCTTGTTCTCTTATGAAGGACAATGTGGCAGCACACATAACTATATTACAGATGATGTGGAAAACAAACCAAGCGACCATCAATAGGTGATTGGATTCTGTCATAATGGTATCTAATGCAATATTATGCATTTGCAAAAAAAGTTTTCTGTCTATATACTATTTACTGTATCCAAGATACAGTAAATAAAGCAATTTGTGTAAAAGAATAAGAGTGGAGACTATAATATTTATATATATTACATGTATATACATATATATTATTATATACACACATCCATTTGCACTGACATAAAGAAATTTTACATGGTTACAAAACACACCAACAAAGCAGCTGATTGTGATGGATGGAACCTGGGAGAATGGAAAACAGGTAGACAAAACATTTTACTATATACCTTTGTGTATTTTTATTTGTTTGCCAAATGAATATGCTTCCTAAAAATACGCTTTGACGAAATATACAGTGATGCTAATTGAGTCAGTGAGTTGTCACAAAAACGCTGTCTCAGGCCACACCAAGACTTAATAATTATTTATTCTCAAAGTACAGGTCAGCTGATACCCAGGTGATCCAAGCTGGGCTCAGGTAAGAGGCTCTGCTTCAGTTTTCAGTTTTCAGGCTAGCTCTGATTCCACTCAGATATATACGTGTGTTCCCTGTGTAATTCTCCTGAGATCACAGAAACAGAAGCACATGATGGCAGAGGAAGCCTGCCAGGCCTCTAAAGTCCTACGTTAAAACATGGCACAATTGCTGCCATATACCATTAGCCAAGCAAGTCAGAGTTTGAGGGAGTGCACTGTGACCACAACAAAGCCATGGCAAGAACCTGGATACAGGAGGGGCCTATGATTCAATCCATGACAGCTGCTGATCACTGCAGATATCAAGAAATATTCTAAAACTAGAACTGTGAAGCACTCTAGCAAAGAGGAGGCATCATTTTTCTAAGACTGGGCTTTCTATGAATGCCACTTCTTGACTTGAAGAAAAATGTCATCACTGCCTATATGGATAATGGGTGGAATGAGATGAAATGGAACACAGCCTGATCATAGGACTGAAAGGGACTTTGGACCAAACTTTACCCAAGGCCTTTTATAGATGAGGCAACTGAGGCCTAAAGTTAGATTTTATTTACTTTTTTATGTGTATAAGTGTTTTGCCTGCATGTATGTAAGTGCACCATATGCACAAAATGCCTGTGGAGGCTAGAAGAGGATGTTGGATCCCCTGGAACTGGAGTTACGGACCACTGTGAGGTGCCATGTGGGTGCTGGGAATTGAACCCAGGTTCTCCAGAGAAACAGTAAGTGCTGAGTCATCTCTCCAGTCCCCTAAATAAAGTTAGAATAAACAAGAAACCAAGTTAATTTGAGCAACAGAAAGCCCTGAAAAAAAGTTGCGAAAAAAATTCTATCATCAAAACACAATTGTTTATTTAGGGTAAATTTGGGCATAAAAAGAAAATCTAAGATGTACATCACAAGCATTTATTTAAATGTACATGTAAAATATTGGCTTAGTTTCTAAAAATACAAGTAATAGGCTACTGACCTGAGAAAGAAGGAGGAGCGCTCTTAGTAAACCAAGCTTAGCAAATTTTCTTTCTATTTCAGAAACCATCCAGGTGTCATAATAAATCCAGTAAAGTCTTAAAGTGCCCCACAACCTATTAAATTTATTTTCAAATTAAGAGATGATGAAAATTCTAAGATTGACAAAGAGCCACCGAATACCGCTCTATGCAAAAACCATTGTTTTGAGATAACGATTGTTCCCCAAAACTGTAACGGTTATTTCATTGAGGGATTGCTCTTGTAAGCGCAACCTAGAAATAAGTCTTTCAGTCTTTTCCTCCTCCGTCCCTTTCCCCCCTCTCCCTCCTCCTCCCCCTCCTCCTGGCCTTGAGAGTATTTTGAGGATTCAGTAGATCACTTTCCTCAAGAATTATAAACTTGGGAAAGCGCAGGTGTCAGGGAAAACGCAGATGTCAGGTTTTAATCCACTGACGTCATTGCTTTGGGCCTGAGGTAAAACAGCATAACGGCAGCAGGAATATGTGGTAGAGAAGGGCAGCTTAGCTCATAGCAACCAGGAAAAAAGGGGGAGTCTAGCTCAGTATATTTCTGGACGGCTGTGAATTTGATAATCATGTTATTTAGCGGTATTTTGGTTGAAATTAAAAAGGATTCAATGTAAACTTGTCTAAAGCAAAGAAGCAATTTATTAGCTTACATGATCAAAAAGTCAGTTGAGGACCGGGCGTGGTGGCACACGCCTTTAATCCCAGCACTTGGGAGGCAGAGGCAGGCAGATCTTTGTGAGTTCGAGGACAGCTGGGGCAACAGGGAGACCCTGTCTCAAAAAGACAAAAAAAAAAAAAAAAAACAGTTGACTATAAGCAAAAACAAAAAAAAACAGGCAACCAAAACATAACACGGCGACATTTTGAAAAGATCACTTTTAACTTTTTTAAAAAGCAATTTATTGCCGGGTGTGGTGGCTCGCACGCCTTTAATCCCAGCTTTTGGGAGGCAGAGGCAGGCAGATCTTTGTGAGTTCGAGGACAGCTGGGGCAACAGGGAGACCCTGTCTCAAAAAGACAAAAAAAAAAAAAAAGTCAGTTGACTATCAGCACATACAAATAAATCCAGGCAATCAAACCATATCACCTAATTTTTCGCTCTCTTAACTCTGTCTCTCAGCATTGTTTTCCTGTGCATGGTTTTAAATCTGTTGACCCAATAATGTCAGAATAAAACGTTGTCTATTTCTCATTGGCCTGGAATGAGTCACATGGTCATCTCAGAACCAATCAGAAAAAAAAAAAATCATGGTGATGCCAAAGAAATGTTGTTTATTAAGCCATTATTCACAGAATGAAAATCAACAAAACCAAAGATGGTCAATCCAGTTTGCACCCAGAAATAGAAGTCTTATCTGCACAAACAATGGAAAGAACACACTTTGTACCACCCCCAAGGTTCTTCCCTTCAACCAGAAACTACTATAACAGTCAACAAATCAGGAAACAGCCTCACAGGGAACACTGAATTAAACTATGGCCCATCAGCAGGAATTCCAAGCAAAAGAAATTTCACTTAATGGATGCAAACTGGTCAATTAATTGAAGAATATGACATTAAAACCACCTTTTAAAATCCACAAGAATATCTGATAATTATGTGATTGAGGGAAACTTGAAGTACAAGATATAAAATGGGTGATGCCAAAAGAGAAAAGAAAATTATAGGTTATTATTCCAATTAGGGCTTTTAAAATATGTTCTTAAAGCGTAGATATTTAGGTATTGCTGGGCTGTCATTTTGATTTGCTGGCTGCACCCAGTGAAAGGTGTTTCCTGAAATGTCCAGTCCCTAAAAACAAAACATAAAAAGGGATTTAAAAATATAGAAAATAATAAGGAAATAAGTAAAACTGCCTTGAAAAGTACTCAAGAACCCACTCTAAGAGCTGCATGTTTTCCATGGTTTTGTTTCAAGGTCAATGCCATGGTCCTGGAGTTTTCATTTAATGTCTGTACTGATGACAACAGCAAGAGGCCTTACATTTCTTTGAAACCCCAGGACAAAGTTATACTCCTGTTCTTAGCATCAGACATCTTGACCTCTAAGACTTAATTCTATCACTAGCCATCAGATAATCACTGAATAACTTTGAAACTGGAATACCATTAATCTACACTGATGAAGAGAAAGGGGCGCAATGAGGTTCCACAGAATGCAAGATTTTGCAGATATGGCCAAGCCCTTTACAAGCTCATTGATCATGCCCTCCCCAACCAGTCCTGCAAAACCACTGATGGAGCTTACAAGACTTGTAGAGGAGTGAAGAGGGGGAAATGGATAGTTACAACCCAAGATCATATTAATCCACTAATGGGAAAAATATGTTTGCCAACCACATAAACATAGATATTATTTTTAAAATCATACATTTCTGTGAAAAAGAGTAAACTGACATTTGAAATACATATGTATAGATAATGCTTATAAAATGATCAGGCACTAAATTTATTACACTATATTTAATACACTGTGCTCTGTGCATATCAAATTCTTTCATTTTCTTGTTCCTCTAATGACTTTTTAAAAATTTTTGTTTTTTATAAAAGTTTAGGGTTTACAGTAAAATTGAGAAGAAAGTTCCAATATTATACCAGATCCAGTTTTTCCTATTATCAACAGTTAAATGGCATATCTTACATTGGAAAGCTTTAATTTTCCTTTGATTTTAATTTTTAATCAAAATAACTGATATACTTGGTAACATAATAAAATAGTACTGAAAAGCTGGTGATGTAATTCATCAGTCTCTATTGCATTCTTCCCATGAGTAATCAACTTTGTCAGTCTAAGTATTTCTTCTAGTTGTTTAAACTGTTTTTGCTGGAGAGATGACTCAGTGATTAAGAACACTAGCTGCTCTTGTAGAGGACCCAGGTTCAATTCCCAGCATCCACACGGCAGCTAACAACCATCCTAATTCCTGTTCCAAGACTCTGACATCCTCTTCTGACCTCGGTGGGCATGAATGACACAGATGCCCTTACATACATGCAGGTGATACACTCATACACATAAAAAACAATAATAAAATGTTTTTTAAAAAACTTTTTAAGTGATATCTATGCCAAAATTCTTTAATTTACCAATACTACAAGTTTTAATGATTTTTTGAAAATGCACCATGGAATTCACCACACTATCAGCATTACTTTCTGAGCAGCAGAGCATCACTAAATGAGCACTTCTTCCCTGTGTTTCCATGATGAAGCCCCCACTCTGCTTCAATTAATCGCTTGTTGCTCTTTAGACTTGATGCTCAGTGAAATTTTGTCAGTCTGTATTCTATCCCTGTGTCTTATGCTCAGAACTTCACCTTTCTTGAGTTGTACTTTCACTTGGTTGGAAAACCTGTTTCAGTAGATTTCTAAGATTCCAGGGAGATACAGGCTTGTTTGCTTGTTCGATTGGTTTTGGTTTTGGTGTTTTGAGTTTGGGGTATTTGTTTGTTTTGAGCTAGGGTCTCACTATATAGCCCTGACTGGCCTAGAACTCACTATGTAGACCAGGATGGCCTTGAACTTACAGAGATCTACTGTCTCCTGTTTCCTGAGTACTTTAATTAAAGGCTCCTAGGCCCAACCCAAGTTCATTGTTTAGTTGAGTACAGAATTCTAAATGAAACGCACTTTCTCTTATCATCCTGGTGTCATTTTTCTGTCTTCTATCGCCCAAATTTCTTTTTTTTTTTTTTTTTTTTTTTTTTTTTTTTTTTTTTTTGTCTTTTTTGAGACAGGGTCTCCCTGTAGCTCCAGCTGCCTGGAACTCACTCTGTAGACCAGAATGGCCTCGAACTCACAGAGATCCGCCTGCTTCTGCCTCCAAAGTGCTGGGATTAAAGGTGTGTGCCACCACACCCAGCCCATATTTATATTAGTATTCCCTGTGCCATTGTATTACCTACCACATGTGACCTAGTTTCTCTGGATGCTTTTTGCATTTTCTCCAATTCTACAGGGCTAAAATTTTGTGAAGATTTTGCTCAGCAATAATCTCTTTACTAACTGTTATAAGCACTCAGTGGACCACTTCAAACTAGAGACTACTATCTTCCTCCCTGTTTTCTATGTTCTGCAATGTTGTTGAATTGTTTATGGGGCACGCGGGGATCTCGTGGCACCGGTCCCCTGCGCGCACCCTGGAGCGGCAGGTCTGGTCGTGCACCGCGTCGCTGTCCGCTGCTTCTCTGTGGGTCTCTGCCGGGGCTTGCCTGGCCAGGTTCCACCCTAATTTCACCCGTGTACTTCCTCAAGATGCGAAATCCACCGGCCGCTGGATCACACGGGAAGGAGCGGGCGGCTAAAGCTAGGTGTCCTGAGTCGGCTTATGAAGAGACAGCTCTCTCCGGGAAGGCTGGATCATAGGCAGTAAGACACAGGACTCAGCTCAGTCTCAGTGGTACAGCCTTTATTCAGTGACTCTGCTCGGCTCCAGGTCTGGGTGATCAGCTCCAATTCTAGCTCCAGCTCCAGCTTTTGCTCTAGTTCCAGCTTCAATTATGAGGGGAAACCAGGAAACTTATACTGTGGGGGCAGTGGTAAAAGCCTTTAGCTGATAGGTACTTTGTGGGATGCCCTTATTTACATATGGAAGTGGGCTCCTGCCATGCTGCCAGACTGCCTGAAAATCACACAGGAAAGGCTGGTAGTAACAAAGCCAGAGGCTATGTTTATGGTAGGGCATCTGTGGTGGGCATTTCAAAAGATGAGTCAGGAAGATGCCAGAAAAGCACTCTGTTGAAAAAGGAGTCCCTGCATTTGAAGCGGAGCCCATGGGCTATCCAGACATGAAGGGACTTCTACTTTACACAACAGGGGTCCCCAACAATTGTTCATCTGTTAAGGAATGTATTCCGACACATTCAGAAGTTGTTTAAAGAAATATTTTGAATATAACTCAATCATTAGTTCTAATAGTATGTTTATTGACTTTGAAATAAAACATAAGATAGAGCATTTCCAGTCAAATAATAAAGCCACATGAATAAAGCTAATCACCTGAGTTGAAATATTCAGCTTTCTCATCTGTCTCCACATATATTTATGGCATAGGACTAGTTAAATTATGAGACATTCATACACTAGAATACTAGGTTATAATCATTGTTGCTCTAAACCATTTGAGAGTAAGTTGAACTCTACCACTAAATATGTCAGCGTGTATTTCCTAGGATCAAGTCATCCTCTCACATAATGTTTGTATTTTATGACTAGGATATTAAAGGAACAAGATAGGCTCTTGCTAAAATTAATCATAGCATGGGAATTCTGAATATGCACACACACACACAGACATACACAGACACACACCCTCTGGACTGGACATGGTCCAAAGAGATCTAATGATAAGAATAGAACAGGGCCTTTTGCCATATGATTGTACCTCTTCTCTATCCTCCATAGTTTCTAAAGCCCAAGTCAACTCACATTTTATTACCTGCCTTTGACAGGCAAAGACTTCTACTATGCAGTATTTAAATGCTAATTTGATCTGTATACATGATATGCCTTTTAGTATTAAAAGTGGTTGCTGGGGCTGGAGAGAAGGCTCAGTGGTTAAGAGCACTGAATACTCTTGCAGATGACCCAGGTTCAATTCCCAGCCACATGGTGGCTAACAACTATCCATAATTCCAGTTCCAGGGGATCCAATGCCCTCTTCTGACCTCCATGGGCAGTGCATGACACAGGTGCACTTACACCCATGCAGGCAATACACTCATACACATAAAATAAAAATAAATAAAATTTTATAAAATGTAGTTATCATAATTTGTAAGCATACAATACTTTACATAGATTTGATTTTTTAAACACCTACATGTAATTCTTTCCTTCATATGTGTTCTGCAATTTCCCCAATCTGAAAGTTGATCAGAGTCAAGATTTGGGAGCTAAAAATATTCTATACAGGAAATGTGGTTTACCTGGGGCTTAACTGTGGTCATATAAACACTCCTCTAGTCTTCAGCAAGGCTTTGAAACAAAGTCCCTTAAAATCATCTTTAAATTCCAATTAACTACCATCAGTAGCTCTAAGTTATCAAAGAGGACCTATGTTTTAAGTGGTATTTCACAACCAGGATTTGTAAGTTTTGTTGTGAAATAAACATGATTTATGTAGGAAAATGTGATGAAAATATTCATAAGAATTTGATACAATTTGAAAATTAATATTAATAAAATGGATGTCAATTCTATGAAAGCTTTTCTATTATTATAAAAAAATTAATTAGGAGTGAATTAAATAGAAATCTGTAACAGTTTAACTTTATAATATTTGAGAAAAATCAATAGTTCAATAATCTTAATAGTAGCACTGCATCTTTGTGGAAAGTGAAAGCCAATGTTATTTGTATTTAAAAGTGTTTAACATGGGGCTGGAGAGCTGGCTCAGTGATTAAGAACACTGACTGCTCTTGCAGAAGACCTGGGTTTGAATCCCAGCACCGACATGGCAGCTAACAACTGTCCGTAACTCCAGTTCCAGGATATCCAACAGCCTCTTCTGTCCTCCATGGGCATTACATGACACAGGTGCACTTACCTACATGCAGGCATAACATCATACACGTAAAATAAAAATAATAAATAAAATATTTTTTAAAAAGTGTTTAACACCTGACCAAGTGCTGTGAACACCTGGTGTTTGTGTCTGATATACATGAGGGACTTGATCCTCTTTCACTCTGTATATGCATGAGGAGTTCCTCAAAGGACCTTTCTTCTCTAGCTTCAGGAGCTGGACAAGTCCCTAGGGTAGTCTATCTTTATGTCTTCTGCTGTTCACAGGACTGCTGCAAGGAATGAGCATAGGACCCAAGTTGGACTGATCAGTATCTTGATGACATCTTCTATATAAATTCTAAAGAATCCTCTGATTTAAACTTACAAAGACTAAGTAAGTCTAGATACTGGGGCCATTTTTGAGTACCACATGCAGAGCACCTGCCTATGAATGAGGCTTATTGATACCTAGATGAATGCTGAGTTGAATGGCAGAATAAACAGGAACCTTACAAAACATCTGGATTCAGCCATGTAAAACCTATACTTTCTAATGGAAAGAGTCAAAACATTTGCCCTTCGCTTCAACTAATTTGAATTAGATTTGTATCACTTGCAATTAAGCACCCTGACTAATGGGTTAAGGCAAAACTTTTCAACATGAACATATAATTAAGGCATATATAAGAACACTTAAATAATGGTTGATTCTAAAGTTTACTTTTGCCAAATCAATATTATAAAGTTATATGAAATCAATGTAAGCTTAGTTTGCTTATAGCTTTAGAGTATAACTACTGCCATAGCTTCTCTGTT